>NW_008751695.1:1366209-1478222 GCF_000715545.1 Opisthorchis viverrini
CACTAATCAACAAACAGGGACATCAGACTGAACACCCAGCACTGATCACGTCACTAGTCATAAGGAATCTCACGGATTGGTTCCCTGACTGCCTTAAAACCCAATCAACCTACTTACTTACTCACTTGGCCTGACGAAGCTTTTGTGTCAAAAGCGAAACGTTGCCCAGCAATAAATCCACCGAGTGTTTACCAAACCCCTCTGAAACGATGACTTCCCAATCGGTCCCAAACATTTTCCAATTGATTGAATGTGGGGCTGTTTCTAGCCTGGTGCTTGCGAACTCGATCAAACGACGGCTGGTGTAACATGAGATTCATACCTGCACGTGAGTCGAGGTGCCCCCAATCAACTCCGCAAAGATTTCCAACTTGATTTCAATTCAGCACCAGGTATTGCGAAATTGTTCGAGATATCATTTATCAGCTTACCAATATCTCTAAAACCGTCGAAAAAGTTGCGAGCTCAATTTCTCCCATGAATCACTCACTGTTGCAGTTAAACGGTCCCTCGCAAATGGAGCTGACGTTAGCGGTGGACTCGCTTGAATCTTTAACAGTGTTTTTCAACTGAATATGCGGTGGAACTACCTACCCATCCGGTGATGCCCAAAATGGTGAAACCGGTAGTGCATTGTCCACTCACCAAACCTACTTCATATCCACCTTAAACACCCTCCCAACTGAAACATGAGGTGCACTTGGGCAACAATCACAACTGGTGAACACCACAAATCAGATCCCCCATCAACACTATCTTACCTAGCAACTGCGTTTGTCTGCATAAACGTCTAGTTGAGTGTTCATGTGTGAAAAAACGTATAGAAATTCGAGAAACCGGCCTTCATGGTGTGTCTCAAAGATGGAGGAACTGTCTGCGAGCTATCTGGATTTTTTATTAACCCAGTATATTGTTGTACTATTGATCGGATTACTTTGCGCGGAGACTCCCGGTGTCCACTAAATATCGATGACATTTCAAGACTCAAACGTGCGTGCCTTTTTAATCACGTGATATCAGCTTCCTGACTGAAGGCGTCGCAGGCGATATCCGTGATAACCTATGATGGCTTAGTTCATGCGTTGGAGAAGGAACGTAACATTCAATGACAGGGAAGCGATAGTCACATTTGGGTGTCATTCAAGTGTAGGTTGTACAGTTATCAGCAATCTTCCTTCATTTTCTCCTCTTTCTCAGGCCTTGCAAAGTTGTGCCTCAACACTTGAATCCGTTACCCGGATTTTTTTGTGAAAGAAAAATTCGTTCAGCTCTATCACTGTTTCGGTGTTTAGCTGCCATGCTACCCGAAGGAAGCGCGAGGGCTGGGATACTGCCATGTTGCCCAAGCCTAGACAGGGGAAGTCGAGAAGCAGAGGTCGGGTTCGGACCACGGACCCAGGGGCGAGAAGCAGAGGTCGGGTTCGGACCACGGACCTTCCGATCAGTAAATTCGCCTTCTAATCGCTGAGCCATCTCGCCTCCCCCACTTTGTGGTGAGGAAGCAATCGGATTAAAAAGATTGTATGCACGCACAACAAAAACGTCAAGAGTCCCGAGCCACGAAAGTGTGAGCTCAGACTATCCAATCGACTCAACTAAGCAAGACGGCCCAATGTTGTTGTACAAAATAAGCGTGCTAAGAGTCTTCAGGGTTTTACCTACATCTAAGCGAAGCCTCCCGTGAATTATGAATGAGTGCAAGCTTTCACCCGTCGAAAGTGTGAGTTATATGTGATCGTTGGTAGCGATTGGCCTACACTTGTTGGAAGATCGGCCAACTTACCAAGTCATGGGCACAAAGGTCACTAATACGTGAATGTTTAGCTTAATCGAATTTCAGCGGCATCAAATCAGGACAGAATCTTCTGAGACGCGTGTTGCTTTACCTGCTCACATCTAGCTCGGCATAACAAGGTATCAGTTAACATCGATGGGAAAATAGACAAGCAGTTCAGTGGTATCTAAGGTACTACTCCGATTGTGAAGTGGTCTTGAGTTCTGCTCCTCCTCCCCACTCTTCCCCATATTTAGCGAATATCGACGAGTACAATTAGTTGTTCAGAACTAATTGTATATGAAATCGGTTCTATCGCCTTATTTGGTAATGCCGCACTCCTAATGTCAGAACCGGTCTATTTTAGTGGAACAGGCACATAATGTCTGTGAACGTTACATACTATTCTGCCTGTAGCTATGGTCTTTATATATATATATATATATATCATATTAGGGAATTAATAGTAGCCACTGCTCAGAGCTTCGACCAAGTATTCGTTTTGATGAAACTTTCTGATCATGGCATCAATCTGATCCTAGCAACAATTCATTATCACTTTCCATGCTGTCTAACTGACTTTTTAATCAGGAGAGGCGCACATTCCACCGCATAACTGGAAGCCAAATTCTTTGACGTCCGTATATGCTTGCACTAAAGCTACCATATTATTACTACAACAGCAGAAGGGTGTATATTCATCTCATAGTCTGCTACTCGGGCTCCCAGTGATTTTGCAATGTGTAAAACTAGTGTGAATCATTGAAACCTTGACACGTTTTCACCTTGGATTGGCAGAACAATCGCGATTCGCTTATCGTAAACACAAAACCTCCCTGGTTACGGACATGAGAGTGAAGTTAGCGCATCCCGAGATCGAATCAACCAGAAATGATTTATAGCTAAACTCAACACAGTGGATTATTCCTTGCAATTGTTCTGGTATCATGCATTTGTAAATATGATTCAGGGTTGCACCGCATCCATCCTCCACCATAAGCCTGCCGCTGTAACTTTAAGTAAGTGTTCTGCTGAAAAACCGTAATGGCCATCACAATGTTTCTTGTGACAGAAAGCGCATTTCTTATCACTTGAAATGTCTTCATGGCTAGAGTGTGACCCTTTTTCAGAGCCCGGCCACTTCATGGGATAAATCTCTGTTTTACTTACACTACTGCTCATAAAACCCACATACAAAAACACTTCCCAGTCACTAATTGATACTGGAGTGGGGTAATCACACTTTTGAGTTTCCCACCAAAGTTTGCTTCACGGTCGGTGTACTCACTAGCTTTCACTTGAGGCCTGGTAACCCCTTGGGTTCAGTTGTGTCCGGGGCCGGCATATTCATGCAGTGCCACTGTTCTGTTTGACGCCCAACGCTCGACTGAATGTGGTCGCACAGTGTTGCAGGCGGAATTCTGATGAGAATTGGCATGCAATGGTGGATCACTTGGAGGGTGGTCCACAGGACGGTTCTCATAAATTCATTTGATTTCATAATCTGTGAGGCTTCCAGTCTCCCAGCCGTTCTCACGGCCCCGAGGGGCATAAGACAACGCAACACTAGACGAATGCATGATCAGAATCCTCACGATAATTCTAAATGATAACGATGTAATCGATTCGAGTTTGTAGCTCACTGCCTGCGACCGAACAATTTCGATTGAACTGAAGGCAGCTTGACTTCACGTAGCCGAAGCAGTTGTTCACTGTTGTTGTAATTGATGCGGAATATTGGTATATCAGGTGGGTTTATTGGTTGTTAGCTTGTTCACCAAGCTTGGCGAATAACCTGCAAACGTTTCACCAGCGCTGGACGTGAGGTCGTCAGTACAATGTTCTGCGTCACACAACATTAGGCTGTTAAATGATGCGCGCACATTAGACGAATTAAGTCGTATCACAGAGCGGCTTATTGTGTCCCAGATGTCAGCCAACGTAACGAGCAATTGTGATCCGTTCGATGAAAGTTTTATTGCAGGTGAATTCCACTTGTTCATGCTTCGGCGCTAGCCCATAGATTCAGTTTCAAGTAAATCTGTGTGATAAATGTTGATAGCGCAAACAGGGGGAAAATACCAAGGTGCCGACAATCCATGGTAGTTTCATGTAGTTTGTGAAATCCGACAGTGGACCGCGATACAAAGTTCAGGCCGATCACCAGTGGCCTGACTACTTTCCAATAATGTCCAGCTGCAGTGGCCTGACGATGAAGTACTGTCAAAATCCGAACATCAAGGAGTTCACGTTCATAATTATTCCGCGAATGTTCGCCTGATGAAGCAATCTGAGGACGAGCAACAGAACACTTCGAGAGATGATGGGTCAGCGAATGGCGAATCACAACAGGCTGATTCTAACACTACGGCAAAATAAAAATAAACTTGCTCCTTAAGCGGTGTATTGTTTGTCACCAGTTATGAGGAAGTTTAGGTTCCAAACAAACAGAGAGAAGCTCAAATGAGACCAAAGGTTGCTTTAGAATCAAATTTCGTGACTTCAAGACTATCCGATTAGTCAATCTCTGCCGTAGGATCATTTCTACCCAGTCCCACCGGTTATCCTTACTATCGTCACCCGCATTCTGCGTCGATGCAGTAGGTCATGCGACATCGATCTAGTTGCTTACCTCCGTTATTAGAGACTAATACCGACCACTTACCGATGACATCTTCAAACCTCTCAAACATTCCTGCATATTCTCCTCATCCAAATGTCTTGTGCTTTGGTTTATTTAAGTCAACATGCAGAAATAAACTGTCTGGGTATGATCAGCTCTTGAAATAGCCAACACCATATATGTCCGTGTGAACTGGTGGTACGAAGAACCCAGAACACCCATTGTAAATGATCTGAATGAGATCATTCACGGTCCTTCCGATGCGTCCAAAATTTAATCAGTTGGTCTCAATTACTCACAGGTCCTTCGTCAACGCTCAAGAAACGGATGAAATGTGTGACTTTGATCTGAATGCTGACGACAGCACCCAAGCACTGACGAACAACATCATTATAAGGCTACCATATTGTAGAGGCTGGCTAATAACCCGTGATTGCTCATCTTTATAGGGGTTTTATTTTGATGCAAACGATATCCCCAGTATTTATCTGTGCTTTTCGCGCTTCCAGGAAAACGGATGACCACGGTAACCACTGATATATTGAAGGGTTGTGTGCCATCCCACAACCTACATTGATGTTCCTTCGAAGGGCAGAGAGTCAGATAAGGAACTGTAAATTCTCGCGACTGTTAAATACGTTCATTCAAGCAGGGGACATCACCAGGGTGTCTGGCGGTGGAAAACCGTCTGGAGGAACAATCACCAATAGATGAATCCTGAAAAACCTACATCTGTTGTACAGTTTTCTGAAAATTCCTTCTCTACAAACGTCTACACTATTCAACATTCATTAGTTATCAACAAGTGACTTCAGCCTCACCTTTTTTTAGTTTGAAGTTGCTTCTGTTGTTTCAGATGATGAATGATAGTGAAACAACTCATCAGATTTAAATTGGCTATGATGATACTCGGTCCTCCAAAAGCCGGACGACGCCGTCATGGTAACAATGAACTGAATTTTAAGCCAAATCATTTATTCTTGTCCAAGTGGGTTTGAATGTGCCATAGAACCTTACTGAAAGCTTGTTCTCCGCATTTTCTTGCACCCAGTAACCAGCCATGTTTGTTAGTTCATTCATGAAGCACCATGTCTGGGCATAGTGCATTTGGAAATTATTCACTCTCCTTAGCTCGGGCTTCCTCTACCTAATATCATCAACAACACCTTTTTCATATATTCTGGGAGAGCAGTCGTTTAAATACTTTGATGAACTGGTGCAGAAGGCCACTCGTGTCGAGTTATTCAAAAAAGTCTTTCAGTATTTGTATATGTGTTGGATTTCAGAATGGTTCTACTTTAGTTACATCAATAAATTTGTATACCAACTTGAAGCCAACTTGTTTTCTGTTGTGTATTAGTGAACACTACAACGCCGTGCAACACGTATTTCACCTAAGTTTTTATCCCGAATGATTCGTGATTTAGTCAACTATTGTCCTGTTAGCACAAATTCATCACTCGTTTCACCTCTGTGCATGGCACTGATGTGCCTTTGTAGATGGGGCAAGTAACTAATCGGTTTCCAATTGTGTACAGTTGCCGCGATTAAACTTTCCGCGCTCACCTCTGCTATGCCAGTTTTGAATTGGGGTACGTCTGAAGAGAGGGCCACATTTGCCGCAAGCTTTATGCGTTGCTGGTTTACGAATGGAGCGTTGATACTGATGCAAAATTCCTCGAGTTTTGGAGCGTTTGTCGCATCTGGAATATGGTCTACCTGCACACATGTATGCTTTTGACGGTTTCTTGTAGAGAACGGACTTAATCACAACATTCCTCTTATGCGTTTACTAATGGCAGATGAGTACTTACTATAGTGAAAAGCATGGTAGTTCAGGATAGATTTCTGATGCCTCTTTATTTCTGGTAGATAGAATGATGCCTTTCTGTGTGTCGAACATTAATAACACTTCTCTTTACCACAGTGTCCATTTGAAGGATATGTATTCTTAAATAATACAACCTAGTTAGCTGCGCTCTGTGGTCGTTCTCGCCGATACTTGAGTACTTTTCGTTGATTCTTCGGCGAATTCGTGTGCGGAGTTTTCCCTCCTCTCCTGACTCCTTTTTGATTGCGTATCATGTTACCTTGCTATGGCGGGGAGACAACATTTTTGTGGAGACATATATCTATGCTAAATTTCCAACAAACAAGGATTTCTCCTAGCGAACGGTCCAGGCTGTCTACTTTGAGGTGGTCGCTCTTTAAGAAACCACACTTACTAACTATGCAAGTGGACATCATAATAGATGATACATATTTCCCCACTACCACAATCACTGCAGTTGTTAAAGTGCTTCGGCGCCTAATGAAACAAAGAACACCCCCTGAACAACACCACTGTTATCTTTCCAAAGACTAATTACCACAGACAAAATGAAGCTACTGTGTTTCATATATCTATGTAAATTTCCAACAAACAAGGATTTCTCCTAGCGAACGGTCCAGGCTGTCTACTTTGAGGTGGTCGCTCTTTAAGAAACCACACTTACTAACTATGCAAGTGGACATCATAATAGATGATACATATTTCCCCACTACCACAATCACTGCAGTTGTTAAAGTGCTTCGGCGCCTAATGAAACAAAGAACACCCCCTGAACAACACCACTGTTATCTTTCCAAAGACTAATTACCACAGACAAAATGAAGCTACTGTGTTTCAAAGATCCCTGGTTTACAAGAGCTACAATGATTTACACTGTAACGTCACATGAGTTAATATGTTGCGCAATGTTAACAGTAGTCGAACCATAAGTCTAAAACAGGGGAACTATTGAAGAGGATAGGTAGTGCACTTGATCCATTAGCCATGGGGATTTTTGCCTTAGGTATGTAATAAATCCCGGGAAAAATTCATTCAGTAATATTTTTCTGCCTTGTTGCATATGGACTAACTAGAAGGCAGTAACACCTTCCGAACATGTTGATAATGTGTATAGGTTGGTAGAAAGGAAGTCGTCCGCTTACAAGTAATACTGTGGCCAGTCCTCAATGGAAGCTAGCAAGGTACAACATTCACCGTAGTATCGTGCACAAACCAAGTGGAATCCAGTAGACGTAGCACGTTAATCTTGGCTTGCTGAAAAGAACAGTATGTTTACTCAGAGAGCCTTGGTAAATCATCTCGATGAACTTTGATGACCATACATCTCTAAATAAGACAACAGTTATCCACGCTGCTTGCTCGCCGTTCGGAACATAAGCAACACCCCGAGCATGGCAACCAGAGAAGAAATGCCCTGTCTTTTCACAGTACCAAGCAACACCCCGAGCATGGAGAAGAAATGCCCTGTCTTTTCACAGTACTCCCCTTAAAGCAACCTCTCATGGTAACCATTCATCTAATGGTGAATCCTTGCTCGTGGTGTTGAAGAACCACTCTACTAACCACAACCTGGAACACATTTAGGACACAAAAATCTCCTACAGAGGGCTTGAATACGATACGCATTATCTAGTTTTCTTACGCTTAAAGGCGACTTGTGGCATGCATATGCAAGTTGGCACCGTGAATGAGTACATGGGTGGAACGCCTACCTACATGAAAAGCACTTCTCAGAGAGTTGTACATTGAATAAAATCCACTTACTCTTTCGATGTCTCATATCAGACTCATTTTCAGTTCAAGCTAACTACAGACAACGAGTTATCACATTAATCCATTGATTGACTTGATAATCCTGATCAGTTAATCCGCTTTAACTATGTTTGGATCTAAGTCAGCTGCATCACGCCAACTAGACAGTTTAATTACAGCTGACTTGTAGAGGCTGTATTCTGCTCAGTGCCATTTCAGGGTGATAGAAGCCCATCAAGTATGTGGCAGAAAATCGGTGTGGCGTACGGGAAGAGACAGAGGAACCGCAGTGATTCCAATACCAACACATTCAATTTGGCAAAAATTGAAAGGGACTGAGCAGAGCCAACGAAATTAAACTAACAGCCAAGACTGGCAAACCGACCAACGGCGAGGCGATCAGAGTGGCTAACTTGATAATATGGTTTTGATGCTTTCTTGTTATGAGGAGCATACCTGTACCAGCCCCAACGATCTCGAAACACAAATGAATGTCCTAAAACTGGGGCAGCACCACTTCACCAAAATGAACATAGAAACTTCTTAGTTGAATTTAAGTGAAATAACTACTCTTTGTTATATCAGTTAGCTGGTAACTGTCAGCAGCGTTTATCTAGAATTGGACAGCGCTCATGGCGTGGACATCAATATGATCACATGCATAAGGACAAAGAACTCTATGCTGTGTACTACACAAGAATCACCTAAACAAAGATTAAATAGGGAAGAGGTCATCAGCCTCCATTCGAATGACGGCCAATTTAGAAGAGTTTACATTAGGAAGTCACCAGACTTAAAAGACTTTATTTGATGCCTGGTCTGGACATACCACAGGAAATGAAAGTGTACTATTTGATGTTGTCATATACATTGGGTTGATACACCTGCTCATATCAACAAAATTAAATTTATCCCAAAAGCTTCTAAGCCTTAATTTTCTTTTTCGGAATCCCAATAAAGCAGCCAGATAGGCGAGTTGATGTGTCTATGAGTTACTCGCGATTTTCCTTTGTTTCCAGTCCAGAAATGAGCGATTATTTGACCCCGTGTTAGCGGTGTTCACATGCACACAATCTTCACACACAACCTCCAAACAAGAGTAGTAAGTATTGACATCACGGTAGGGTTCAGTGGTTTGCAAATCCCCTGAAACTTTTCAACACTAATCTTTCCTTTTATTGAGGGAAAGTAGTGCTCTCTAAGTCATTATGTTAGCGGTCTTTGTGTAATTTCCTCAGTGTTACTTAATTCTACCCAATGGTCGTTGGCTTGTTCGCTGAGCTGGGCAATTAGAGGTGACATATCAGTGCGTAGTTGTGCGTAGCGGTGGGTTAGTGGTTGTGCGCTGTTTTAGTTTGCCTGCTTACTTATATCTAGGGCACATTTGAACAAAAAGCAAGTGTAGGTTGCCCACTTTCCGTATGAGCATAATATTCAGCCAGCTAAGTGTCCCTATGGGACTGCAAATCTATGTTTCTTTGGTTAGTTCAGTTGACTACTCCTTTAATGACCTTGTACGACTTTCTCATGGCGAACTGGACTATGGACGTAAAGATATATCAGATATATCATACGCTTCAGGCTGTCGCCTAAACTCAAGTCACTGGACACACTGTTTCAGTGATTGAAATCATGTCGCAGGGATGTACGGTCTAGACCAAAAATGTCCCCTAATTTATCGAGAGTGACAATGCTATTCACCCGTCTTACAAGTAATCTTACGAACTGAACTCCAGTATCTTGTTGTTTTGGCTAATTTAGCTGCTGATCTACTCCTCCAGAGTCAGATACTTCCAGGTTTTTCTTCGTGAGCGTTCTTTGTTGAGTAAGCATAACCAGTGATTCACTCTTTGTAACAAATAGGCGGCTAGTGACAATCAGCTGATCTCAACAGCATGCTTGTACGAATGATCGATCAATGCGGCTTTCGTGCTCAACAATGTAGGTGGCTGTGTTTCTCTTGCCGAGATATGACCTTAAATAATAAGCGGAAGTTTGGTAAGATCAGAATCTCTCAACAGTCCTAATTAGAACGATAGCTTGAAGAATATGGTAGACATTTTTCGATACCTTCAGTACCGTTAAGGTCAAAAACAGACTACTAGTGAAGTAATCAGGTGAAGCAAGCGAATAGATATGTTCGGATTCCCGCAAAAAGATGAAAGTTAATCTCCCACCAGCAGTGGTGATAAAAGGCCTGTCTGCAATCTTGTGGGAACAGTTTATGCGCTCCAATCACCAGACTACTCAACATTTATGGTTCTGAAAATTGCTCGGCTAATGACGTTCTTAACTGCTTTGCATGATGCCATTGTCCCCAGTTTCATGCGTAGTAATCTGAGCCGGATCTCATACTTTTATGGAGCTAACGTATTTAAGTAACGACGATTCATCGGCTGGCTCAACCATCCTTCACCATAAGGAGCATGATCGATATTAGCTATCAAACAAACACCGCTTTTGTCAAGTCTTGCGCCCAGCAGGTAAATGTAGTCTCGTATTATCAGTCATTCATCTTCCTTCATTGAGTTCAGTTTTCTACGTCAGCACAGTAAGCCACTAATGTACATGTAAAACTCCTTTAGGCCACTCTCAGGGGTTAACTCAACTCCGTCTTAAGTCGCTAGCCATCCGAATAGACGCAATAGCTATTGTGTCATCCATTTGATACCCAACTTCAGTTCCGAAGAATCAACAATATATATCAAATAAAGACCGGCTAGTGCTTTGAATATTCGCAGGGTATTAACTCCAGATCATCTCATTTGCTAACTAACATGAACTTTCGTAAAAGTCCGTGTCTCTCGATGTTTGCTCAAATATTTTCGCGGTAACAATTTATTGTCTATTGTGTCTGTCAATAATCGATCTTCTCATGGTTCTCTTACTACCGCTTTACTGATCAAAAAACCGCACCCTTATTTGATGAGGCACTGTACTTCTGTAAACAAATTCCCTATTGTTGATATCCTAAACTAGTGAGCTGGTTTAAGATATACCCCAACCGTCCAAATTAATGCAATATTTCTGACATGTGTCCTGGCATGTGAAAATGTCCAGAATTCCAGTCCTTGTTTCGAAACCATTAAAATGAATACTAAAATCATAGCAAAGCGTAAGTACGTCATCAGTAGCGAAACACACTCATTTGCAAACCGTTTTGATTTTTCGGGAGACTTACCTAAAACCAAGGTTTTTAAGCGGGAATACGGAAATTTCGCCTACCTGATTAGCCCCAAGAAGGACGAAACCGTTCGTGGACTGTCAAAGAGTTATCAACAACGTCTATACGTCGTCAGTATTTTGTAGAATATATGAGGTACGAATTTCCACCCCTCTAAATGACCACTACTAACCAATGTCTTCAATATGCTGAATGCTAGCTCAGAAAGAATAAATCAAATTCTCGGTAGGATCTCATTTTAGAGGATAAGCACATCAGACCATGTCCTTCGTGCACTGATGTATGTTATGTGCCTTCAAAGAGTTTCTCTTGAGGGCGTCAGTGTTTAATAATTTACGTAACTAACTTTCGGGTTTATAAACATTCCTCGTTTTACGTTGCAAGTATTTTGCATGAAATGAGAGTGATGATCCCGTAGACTGTGTGCCTTAATGAATGACAAGCTGGCCTTCACAAAGTCCCAGAAACCCCCCTGCGAATGAAGTGAGTGTGGCTCCTAATTCACTGCGCTTCTTATGTTAGGCTGTGTGGTATGGATATTTTCAGTGTTCCACATCCCAGGAGACCATCACAGTGAAATTCGGCCTATCCACATGGCCGTAGATGGGGCGAAGTTCTTTCATTTCCTCTTCGAAACAGCAACGTCTTATGGGTACTTATTTTCGATAGGCTACTGTAGCCCTGTTCAGAAACTTAAACCACTTTGGAAACAAATATGTGTACTACGGGTAGTAAATTTCCTTAATGTATAGAAATCCAAATCACGAATACTTAATCTTGATCATTTAACAGTTGGATGGTTGCCTTCAGGCCGAAACACATGGTGGCCAAAATAAAATATTCTTAATAAGGTGGATGCTCCCACTTGGTTGGGTGAGATCACTGTATATGCATTCATGAACATTGGCTTCACCCAGAATAAAGTGAAAAGCTGTACTGAGTTGCTAAATTTAGTAGCCTGGTCCATGTTCAACAACCTTTCTGCAAGAAGAACAATGGTTCCATCACGAACTACCAATAGTTTCCCTCCATGGAGATCTGTTTTTTCGTTACAGAATGCACAGAAACTAAGATTAGAGATTTTCAATCTGAGATAACCATTTGTCTCCCTTTAGTACATGATTGGCCCTGGATGGCGTAAATTCTTCTCATCTAATACTACTTAAATAATCAATAAGTATGAATGTACTATCCCAGAATAACGATGCACATTGTGCAGTTAGATTTCCTGGCTTATAAAAACCTCAGCCCTTTACCCACAGATCTTCCTGAAGTTCAATTATTGGTGATGTTTAAAACCACATTAGCAGCATTTATTTGTAGGCTAACACCGTTTATGTGATAAAAATGAAATCTGAAACAGATAACCTCTTATTCATATGGCCGAAACAGCCAGGATGTATAAATTCCAAGGTTTGTACTTCATAGGATGAGCAGTGAGTAAGCAGTCTAGAGACTACACGGGGTCCAGAAGACTAAATCAGTTCTTTTGCAAACATCGTCTTGTTTTTTTTAGTTTTAACCAAACCACTATGTGCTGTGCAGTGCACACAAAAATATCTCTCATCTGCTCAACTTGATTGGATATCAGCAGTCACCTGTTCATGCGCTTTCGAAATGGATCAGCGCCGATAAGATCAGTTGAGTTGCCAAGATAAGCCGATAAAATG
Organism: Opisthorchis viverrini; assembly: GCF_000715545.1. Classification (NCBI taxonomy): domain Eukaryota; kingdom Metazoa; phylum Platyhelminthes; class Trematoda; order Opisthorchiida; family Opisthorchiidae; genus Opisthorchis; species Opisthorchis viverrini. The sequence continues at coordinate 1,379,044 of NW_008751695.1, forward strand.
TACCCAATTTACGCATGCTACCCATTGTGTACGATTTATAACCAAACGGAAAAGCGAAGAAGATTATCTAAACCTAGCCACCTTTAACCTACACTCAAGTAATTTTTAATAACAAGAAGGCGCATTTTGTTAAGATTAGTATTCTTCAACTGGGGGATCTTGCGCTCCTACTGAAAGACTTTGAGGTCATAATAGAATATTTTTTTCTATTCAGGATCTGCTGAACTTCAGTGTAAACTTGTAATCCTGATTTTAACATAAGTAAGAGACCGGAAATTCTTCACTGTCGATATATTAGGACAGATGGGGAAATAGGTTTGAGGACCTTAACACTGCATGAATGGTATCACCAGGTAAAGATTAACAAATGGTGAGTTTTAACATAGACTGCGGGTTTAATGAGAAACTCAGATACACGGGTAGAAATGTGCTCCAAAGACAAGAAGTGCTCCCTGTAGGACCCTATGCCAAGCATTCGCTTTGAAAATATCTCTTGTTTTCAAAACCATCTAAATTTTAACAAATCAAGCGATCGTGACACATTGATAAATGCGACTGGATGCATCTCGCATCTTAGCACGCCTGACATTGTAAATCGGTATCCGTGTGTCATCCATTTGGGATGGGACCTAAGTTAGTCTGCGGTTTGCTCACAAATGTGAGGTCAGCAGACACGCAGAACGCTTTCATCAGTTGAATAAACTCGATAAAGTATTCTGACTGCCATATATATGTATATATATAATGTCATATAGCATCAAACTGAAGAGCAAACGCTAAACCTGTATTTAGCATCGCAAGAAATGCAGTAAATAATGGAATTAATTCTGAATTCCTGAATCCAGCGAAATCCTTTGTACCTAAGCTACAAGGCTGGGGGAGAAGAATGAAAAAATGAGCTCAAGTAGATCATTAGGTTGACGGAAACTCGGGGACTGCGCCTACCTGATGAGCCTGAAGCGGAAGGGCGAAACTGGTCGTGGGCTGTCAAAGAGTTTTCAGCAACCTTGTGAGTAGTGTCCTTTATGAAAGGATTAGCTATTTCGAAACACTTGAGTACCAGACATCATTTAATTTGTTCGAATGTTCAAGAATAAACGCCGTCAGACGATGCACAATATATTAAAAACCACTAAACGGGAAAATCAGACTGCACATCCAGCACTGATCACGTCACTAGTCATAAGGAATCTCACGGATTGCTTCCCCGGCTGCCTTATAACCCAATCAACCCACTTACTTACTCACTTGGCCTGACGAAGCTTTTGTGTCAAAAGCGAAACGTTGCCCAGCAATAAATCCACCGATTGTTTACCAAACCCCTCTGAAACAAGCGACAAATCTGTTCCGCTCATAATAATAGGTCGCTTTAACAGTGGAAATGATGAAACCTCAACAAACAGTAAGGAAAACTTTGGATTTTACCTCTCCGGTAAACGGAATGAAAACAATGAGAGAGAGTTGTTCGGTCAACAGTGAATGTCGTCAAAACAATTGGTCTCCATGCTTTGGACTATAGTTTCCAAAGTACCAAAATGGAGAACGGGAATCATCGCCTACGAAAAACAGGCCGTAGGAGGATTGTCAATACATGAATGTGTATTATAAGTACTATCAGGGTTAATCTGCGTGACACGCAAAATTCCACTTGGCTTACACGATTCATGGTCGACAAACTAAACTGAACCATATCGGATGTGAGTCTGGCTCAATCATCTTCAGGACGCCGTTCCATCCGACACCAAATGAAACCGCCTTGAAATGTAGGGCTTGTCTCAAAGCCATTGGAGGTAAAGAGGTACAACACTATTGAAAGTTTAGAGTGATGACGGACTCACTTCCCCCTGTTGGGAAGGCTACCTACTTTGATGCGTAAACGACTTTGCTGGCTTCATAACACCCTCTAGCTGCTGTCTGTACAAGATAACGGGAAAGATTGCTTAGAAGGTATAGGTAAGGTCGACCAATCCGTAGGAACGGAGCGAAAGTACAGTCTTTTCATAGAATACACAGACAAAAGAGAAGAGGCGTGGACTAAAAGCCTAGCTGATTGAAGAGGTTGATGTCAGCCAATGCATGTTTGTGTTGTGATGACCACAAACTAATGATCGATTTTGTTCGATTGTGTGATGGATGTAGCTTTGAATGCTTCCAAACTCGAACACCGACACTTTTAACCTACGTCAGCTGAGCATGGCAAAGGAAATGAAGGCAGGTGTACTCACAGTTAAGAAAATGGGAAATTCTTATACATCATTTGTTGGCATGTAATAAAACAACTTCAGGAATTACTACTATGACGGAGTCAGTTCTCTTATTGACATATAAAGTCGTACCACTTCAAATAAATTCACGACCGCCGGTTGGCTACGGCCAACAAGGAAATCAACCCAAACCCATCTGTTATTCACATTTGGGTTTCGGTAGAACAGTGATTGAAGACAGTGAGTGGTAAATCTCCACGTGTTTACGGATAGTCGCATAACGTATCATTCATTATGTGCGTAGCGATGCGAATTTTAGTTACGTAGTTTGGAGTGTGAGGCAAAGGTGTGTCGCGATTTTGCGACAACTCCGGAACAGACAAAAAAACCGGCGCATCCATAACTCTTCGTCACTCCTTGTTTCCCAAATAAGAAGTTGTTCTGGGTTATTCAATGTTTATTATGTTCCACATGCAGTTTTACGCACATCTTGTGATACGAGATCCAACGGAGGTATGTTTTTTTAATCCGCCTTCATAACGTACCCTTCGTACAGAAACAGTGTAGCTTCCACTACATTCTGTCTCGTATGCTTTAATCTTAAATGCACATAGCGGAAGAGTACAAACAATCTTCCATGAAACTCGTACTTACCACTATGGTGTAGCAGACTTTCCTTTGCGGAACGAATGGTTTTCGTCCCATAGGTGTCAACTCTGTTGAGGTTAACTATGTAAATAACTTTTAGAAGGCAGTGCCTGAATATTTTTATTTGAGTGACGGATGGGATGGCGAAACCAATACTGACCAACCAGATTAACGTCTAAATGAACTACAGCTAATCCTGCACACGAACTGTACGAATACACAACCATATTCGAATTTAACCAAGGTTCTCTATGCAGGAACGAATACCAGATACCACACTGAATTGTGATAGCCTAGTATATTGAGTATAGTGTGAATTTTTAGTACATTTATTGTATATCAATTGCATACGAAACACCACTGCTTAGGTTCACTCACAAACAGTTACTGCGCACATCTAGCAAGATAGTTAACCAAATGGAGCTTGCATCTGAATTAGTGGTCACTGACAAATACTCGTTGGGACAGATACTATAAAATTCCAACCTAGAACTGACCCATGAATCTGCAGAAACCTAGAGCATTAAATATACGCAAATTGGAGTCCATCTTCTGATGAACAAAGCTTTTCTTTGCCTGGTCTGACTGTAACTTTGGGAATTCGAGAAGTTGCAAGGTACAAGACACACTTCTGAGATGTGGGTAAGAACGGGCTTGTATGAAGTTGGCAACTCTGTCGCCAAAAAAGGATCACTCACTTTTACATGATGAGAGACCTCAAGAGCCAACTGGATCACATGGCTGTAAAAAAGTCCAGGGTGAAAATAAGTAGATTGAACAAAGTACAAAGAACAGTAGAAATACGCTAATTTTTATCCTGGTAGCGAGAGTCTCATATGTGTCTATCACTCTTCAGTCGAATGTGCTGAATAAAGGACCCTTGACTTGTGAGTTGGCACAACGTTCGAGATTCCAAACTATATATTCTTGGCTAAAGCGTTGCTCATAAAGCTACTGAAAACTCGTCGTCAGCCCAATGCAAGCTTCCTCTTCTTGATGTTTACCAAGTTAGCGTAGTTACCTGGTTTCAATCGAACTTATTTTCCACTGCTAACAAGTTTCTCAGCTCTCTCATATTTAGTGTCCAGCCACGTAAACGTTACAGATGAGAGACACTGAAAAACCAGTGTAAACTTGAGGTAAACATGCACCCCAATCAATCACCATCTCTGGCTAAATGACGACATCTGTTTACACCAAGATAAATTTTGCCTGCCTGACAGTCCAGTAAACGGTATAAAAAAACACTAAACCCACCCAAGTATACGAGATGGATTTTATCAACAAGCGAAGTCCGTTGAATACCAGAAGTCGCTCTCGTACATTATTGAAACTTTCGGAAATCTAAAGTTGTTCTGGAGGCCGTTTGAAACCGATCAGAAAACACCAGGTCTATCACTTTCCGTACGTTCACGTTTCTGAGAATCACAATACTCAGGTTACTGGGCCTTCAATGCATAGTCGGAAAAGGTACGCTTTTGACCACTGTTTATACTTACCACTGTATTTGAGAGACAGCTTACTAAAACTCATCTCGACAGATATCCGTCCAGGAGGAGCGAGTGTGAGACAATACATTTAGCCGTTATGTATATGAAATAAACCAACGAAGCCTCATCAGGTATAAATTGCCCAACTGTTGCTCAAAGAACTAGGGTTGCAAAATACACCCACTTGCACATTAATTTGGTTTTGACGGGGAATTCAGCTGAATCTCTCGTTTAAGATGCTTTTCGAATGTGTGTGTTGCATTAGAGCCGTTTTTTGTTTCAGTTGGTACGACATTCAACATGCCGCAGTATGCTTTTTTTAAAGGAGCTCTACTTACAACGGGCTGTCTGGGGGTCTTCAGCAACCTTGTAAGTAGCGTTCCCACAAGAAAACAAATTTTGACTAATACAGTCATCTGCATAGAAATTTTGTTTCCGCCCAAATGATGGGCTGCAAGAATGGCGAAATCGGTGGTGGACAATCGAAGAGTTTTCAGAATTCTCATGAGTAGTGTGCTACGTTTATACAAAACTGATTTCGCCTTTTCATGAAGAACCCCCGAACTGGCCTCCATGGTTAAATCATGCCCCAGCTAAATCTTCTGGAGAATTAGCTCCACGTACCTAGAAGATCCGTTTATCCGGGGGTTACTAGGCCTTTCAGAAAGACCTTATTCCACACGTACTTTGAGCACAGTCACTTTGTATCTGACTCTGTTATTCTACAGCAGATTTTGTGCTTGTCCTCATGTTCGCTTCTCTGTAATAATTAGAACTATGTCATTCGGGTCTTTGGCCTCGTTATATCTAACTGCTCCTTCCACTCCGGTGGTTGGTGCACAAAGAACTCACCGACAAGGGTACACAACAGCCTTATTCCAAACAAGTGAGTGCATGCGAGTGCGAAAGTTAAAACGGCCCCGCGCTGTTTTAAAGGCCACTTTACGATATTGATCCAGGTTTTCTGGTAGGCGTTTAGTAGACACCCATCAACATCGATCGTGGTTCTATGAAATGTCTGAACGCTGATCACATTCAGTCGTACTTCTGTGGCGCGCCTGAACACTCATCTGCTTTTGCTGAATTGATTAAATGATTGACTGGCCCGGATGCTTGCTGGTTTTCCTATTGAGATTTAGGTGGAGTTTTAGGAGCTCAGTAGGTGTCGGGCTTCCTGGGGAATCTGATCTTCCTGGTACCTCTCCCTTTTGGCCGTTTAACGGAAGATTTTCGCCTTGGGTCAAGTTGAAAAAGTTTCACAAGTCTTCGGGCGCGACCCGTACAGCGTCTCGGTTGTAGCAATGGACCCGTCTCGGACGGTATATGTGAAGCGGTGGCTATTGGTGCTGGTCTTGGGAGGTCAAATGTTTCAGGCAGCAGGTTTAGGTCTAATAGCTGTTCTTCCGATTTTGGGCCGTAGCTGATTGATATGTCGTTCCCATATCAATGTTCCCACCTGGACGCTGTAGATCACCTGACCGATTCTTTCCAGGACGACTCCAAAAGTCCATCTTCGGTCCTCGGGGCGATAGTCCCTCACAAGCACACGGTTTCCAGACCTGAACGTTGATTTCCCTCCTGTCAGTGATTGAAAACACGTAACTGTGGGCAAGATAGTGTCATGGGTAAGTCTCAACCGTCTGTTCATCACAACCTCTGCTGGAGAGCGACCGTCAGGAGACTGTAGATTAAGTTTTGCTCTGTAATTCAGTAGGAACGTATCCAGGACTTCTGCCAAGCTCCGTTCCCCTTCTGCTTTTGTCAGCGCGTGTCTACGTGTGTCAACGTATCTACAAACCGTGTAGCTTGACCGCTGGATTGGGGATGGAGTGTTTAGGAAGTAACATGTGTGATACCATATCTTCGAACGAATCCGCCAAACTGATGGGATGTGAACTGATTAGCATTGTCGGACACAATGGTTTCCGGAATACCAAATATTGAAATCAAATGCCGCAGTTTAGTGATGGTTGTCATCGTTGTTGTCTCAGACATAATGAGGACTTCAGGCCACTTTCTGAATCCATCTACAACGATTTGGAAGCTTTGTCCATCAATTAGCTCGGTAATATCCACATGAATGCGCGACCATGGTTTTTCTGGCTGTAGCCAAGGCTGTGACGACTGTCATTTGGGTAGCTTCTCGGCAGCTGCGCAACGGAAACAACTCCAACATACCTGTATCATATGATCATCCGTACCGAGCCAGTAAACACAGCTGTGAGCAACGGTTTTCATGCGGCCTCGATGCCTTGTTCGTAGGCGTTGCTGCTGGCTGTAGTTCTATCAGTAGACCTGACAAGAAGCAACCTTTGGAAGCATCCTGAACAAATAGTCAAGGATAATAACTTCTAGTGGGTTATGGAACAGCACATTATTTTGCATCCACGACCACGTGTCATAAATGACAAAACTCCACACGTATAGAAAACGCTGTCATTAAATCGTTAAATCGATTACTTATCTTGTCAGTGATGACATATTCTATACATCATCTGGGTCGAATCCCTGCTCGATGTTTGTATCTGGGGCTCAATCAGAAGACACAATATGGTAAAGTGTAGCATTCACATTTGGATCAAAAAGTTCACCCTATGGCTTACGACAAAATAAACTTGTCCAAAACTAACAAGGCCACCATAAGCTGTCGAAAGTTGCCAGCCCTATCGATCAGTCACATCAAGGCTTGGTTTCGTGACCGGCTATTAGCTGAATCGATATAAGATACCTGCATCTGAGCTTATGTAAAATCAATGGCAAACGTCGATGATATTTTGTTTCCCATACTTGCTTCCTAGTTCAGGCCACAAATAACAGTTTTCAAGGATCATCCGTTCGGGTATAGGCAACAGTATAGAAGCACTTGGTAGGTAAATAGTCGTTCAGGTGTGATTCAACGAGTGTATTTATGGGATAAAACGCTGTTGTCCTCAGTTCCATAAGTCACTAAGTACGCAGAGCACTGCGAGAAATGAAACATTGAAGCAGTTATATGCCACTTACAAAATTTTGTTCATAAATCTTCTAGAAATTGTTCGACAGCCCACACCCGATCTCGCCTTTCTAATCCGGGCTCATCAGATAGGCGCAGTTCTCCATCTTTCGTCAACCGTATGTTCTGCTTGCACCCAATTTATACGAAATGAGCATATCAATTCGGTTTTGACAAGAGACTCAGCTAAATACAGCTGAATCTCTTGTTTACGAAGTCCTTCAACTGAACATGTTGCACAAGTTTGCCTCACAGTTCAGTTGGTGCGATATTCGAGATAGTATGCAAATGGGAGTATTTCGCAGTCATGTGCTCTTTTTAGCCAATTAGCCATTTAAGCAAAGACAGTTCACTCACAACTATGGGACTTTGAGGTACAGTTGCAGGCCAATAAATATCGGATTCATGGTTTGTTAGCCAAAGTTGCTTGAAGTGCGAGCTCTCGGATGAAAGCTCCATAAGATACAAATAAGACACATTTTAATATCTATGGGTAAATAGAGGGGATTAAATATGCTAATCCAAAAATGTTTCCCACGTTCTCATACCAGAAATGTCCAGATTTGTAATACTACTGCGAAAGCTGGCTATTTTGTTGTGAGGCTGACCATATTATTGTGATTTGTCACGATAAGTTGGGTCGTAATGATCCCGATTACTTCCATGAGACATTAGGATGTGTCTTAAAACCTCTGTAGAGGGATACCATGCAATTAGGAACAATTTGGTCCTCCCGATGGGCGCGCTTTTTATCTCAGTGTACAGCTTTAGAGTCGGGTGACATCAAGTAGCCCTTTGTCCGCTTTACTCACAGACTGCGATCACGGCTCACCTCATTTCTATGGTGTATTCTAATGGAAATGACAGTAGCGTTTCCGATTTCGTCTCGCTTCACCACTGTAAATGTGAAAATAAGATTTTCAAAAAAAGCCAACAGGATAGCTTACTTACGAAATTCGGAATGAACTGTTGCAGTTGCACACGATAAGACTAAACGAGAAGGATATTCCGGTTGTTAATGTGGTAACTGCGAGATTTCTTGACACCGCCTAAATGTGTAAGGCCACAGCTAGATTAGCCGTTGGCCATATTTAACGGCACTCTGTGACTACTCGCTACTTTAGAGTAGGATAAATTATAAAACGTTTCCAGGAGTCTTGTGAATGCTTCTTCGGTGGATAATGCGCCCTGGATATATATCAGTAAAATGGCATCTCCCTCTCGGGCTAAAAGCTCACCCGTTTCCAATGTAACTTATTTTTTGGAGAGGAAACGGTATGATTTTCAACCCTGTAGCTATAAAAAAACGTTCCGTATGTTTATCTTAGCATAACAGCGACGAGTAATATTGATAGAGGTTTTTTAAACAGTTTCGCTAGATCGGAAGCTGTTCGATATGGAACTCGTCGCTTTCCTCTTGCTTTTTGACTTAGTAAATCCTGGATATTTTGTATGTAAAAATCGCTCCCGGTTCGTTTGGTCCACAGAGACTACCGAGTCAGCTTCAAAGTGTGCACTCAATCATATTGCATGGGACACGGAGAGACAAACTTACCCATGAAATCGGCGTGTTTGAATGCCAACAAATATTTGCTACCATCTGAATTCTGACTTTGATCGTTCTGTGAAGGTGTTATCATCTTATCACACCGTTGTTTGATAGGCTTGGATGGACACAGGAGAATGTAACTGGCCCTGCCAAGTAGCACCGAATCCTACCAATGTGCCAACAGTACGGTGGCGCACGGGTTCAGCTGTTCCAATATCCAAGAGATTAGCAACCACGATTAGTCGAGTGCCCATAATCTTGTTTCGCGAGCAATTGAATCTTATTACTTTTTATCAGAAGGTGGCTGGCGTCTGCTAACTATTCTGCTAGACAGAGTAGGCTGGACTCATCTTGGAAACGCTTTTGTTGAGGTGGAAGTGACCAAATTCTCCTGCGGCAAGTAACCTTCCGATCAGCTGGTTGTGCCCTTCTAGCAGAAGCCACCTCTCTTTGGGTGCACTCTCAAGCGAGCAGCACTAAACTAGTAACCTGGGAGAGTGTTTCCAAAGTGGAGCTGTGGAAATCACACTAGTTTTTTCCCAGTTTGTCACCATTCGACAGCACAGCGACACCTGTGTATTTTGGGGTGGCTTCTTATGTCAGCATACCGATTCCGCACACTGAGTTGAGTAACATAGTGTTGTTTCTTTGTTCCTATTGTTTGATTACCTGGGAATCAAATACGTAAGTAAAAATACCGTAATTCGTTCATCTTACCGTACTAAGTCAAGACTTTTCCTGCGAATTACCGCTTTGTTCGTAGTTTGAATATTGACTCGCACAACTTTCGAAAATGACTTACCGATACGAACCGTGACAAATGTCCCACCTCCTTGTAAAGTAGAACAGAAACTGAATCAGTATTTGCAATTCCCCTGTTATTTCTATCAGACACGTTCTAACCCATTATAATGTTTAAATACCACTAATGAAGTGGCCTTTCTGGTAGACTGGTATCCAGTTGATTGGTGTTCACTTTGGTCAGGGTACACACATGGCCTTCGAAACCTAACGGATCAACTGAGCATCAAGACAATGTCCGCTGCTATGACGGAAATGTCACTCCAGATCGCTCAACAAGTTTATTCTCGACCGTTACTCGGATTCAGTTCAAAAATTCGTCCCAACTGTGCTGGGACCGCCAAGGCTGACCTCCAAGGCAACTTGCAGCCAATACACACAAGATCGAGTAATGGATAAGGTGTAACTAATCATCCGGTGGTATTGGGCGGGTAATTTTCGCTGAAAAATAAATAAGTTCTTCGCTCTAAGCTGATGTTTACTCAACCATCCACACCCAATGGTTTCAGATTACGGCAATGAACAACTAGACTTCAACCAGAGGCGTATAACTGGTTTCGACAACTTTTTTATCCAAGCGCCAAACTTTCCGACAAACACCTAATTATAAGGTATGAATTTTGTTTCGTTTTCACCGCCGACTTCTGTGCTCTGTGCAGTCGCTCATTTCCCACAAGCTCCTCTCCTATCCACGCGTCATTAACCGCACTTGATTCCTCTCCTTTGTATAAGCGGTGCGGGTACCACCATATCACTGCACCTAACCAGTTTGTCTCAACAACCGATCCGTTAAACAATCTAGAACAGAGTCGTATAATTGGCTTTTCTTTATTTACTGGTGAAAACGGTAAGCCTAAATAGTCAACGAGTCTTTTGGAGGGGGTGACAGTATTATTCCTGAAACCTGTTGATAAATGCGTGAATCATGCAGTCTTTCGCTTCGAACTGTCCGATTTAGAAAGCTAAGTAACAAGATGGGGTGCCAGTTTTTTCTTCTCTTCATACTGGACAAACTTAAAAAGAGAGTGCTACTCAAGGTACTCTTGAATTACTGATTCCGATTGTTTTAAACCTATATGTCTGCGTAAAAACATTCAGATCTATTGAAATATTAGAGCAAGCTATATTGGTTAGAACCTAGAATCTGCATAAACTTCGTACATAGGAGACTGTAGGTAATTCACTGAAATTAAAAAATTGAGTTTTGTGGCCACAAGTCCAAGACATTAAACGGTATGCAGAACAACCTTTTACCACAAAACTACACATAGAAATGTAAGCAAATATGTCAATGGAGGACGAAGAATAAAATGGGTTTTACTTGCAAAGATTAACAAACTGCGCAAGTTTAGACAGAACCAAGAACTGCCATCATATAAAACGAAAGGTTTTCAGATTTATCAGGCAGGTCAGTTGCTTGAACCGTCTGAAAACAGAGTAGCCTTAAACTCTCCTGTTTTAATCCTGAAGAACCAGGCTGAATGGAAAGTGATTAGTATGTCACCCTCATACAACTTTAGCTGCTGTAGCAACGTGTTGAAATATTGATAGTTCAGGTTGGTTCACTGATTGTTGGTCGGATTGTCGTTGAGTTATTCGCCGAGCATGACAATTAGTTTGCAAACGTTTTGTCCATTGTCGGCGAGACATCCTCCTGAGCTGCGCACTGACGATGTCTCCTCGACTGCAGATGAAATGTTTGCAAGCTATTTGCCAAGCCCACCGAACGGATCAGCGGCCACCAGATCAAACATCAACAAGTTGCTTTTCTTTTCAAAAAGGTTTTTGGTTATCTTGTGTTCATTTGACCTCCAGTACATAGTGAAAGTCGTAAAGATCAGTCTCGGGGAGGAAACCTTGGAGATATTGTAGCACCCCCACCGTTGGGATTATGCGGTATTGTCCACTTCGCTATGACGTCAGTCTTCTTTTTCCGACAAAAGTCAGCGTAAGTAAGGTAACATAGTGTCTGGTTCTGTGCTTGATACAGATGCCTGTTTTTTCGTCGAAAACTCACCTAAAATATAACAACACACTTTCGTTACAATAGCTTCCAGATTATTAACATCTTAAGTAAGTAACCAATGTTTTTGAAACGTCTAAGTATCAGAGCAACTAACCAGCAGCACTCATTTAAATTCTGTTTTTAGCGAGTTCTGTTACTTCTGTTGATGTCCACCGCGGTGGTTTTAAAGTCCCAGAGAAACGGTATCAGTTTCAACTGATGTATTGTACCTGCTACACAACTGGTTGGTTGGATAACATTGGTTAGTTCGCCACATGCTCTCATTTGCATACAAATTTGATTCTAACAGGAGGCTCAGAGGAATCCAGCTGAATCCCTCGTTTCTGATGGTTTTGTTCAGCTGAATTTGCTGCACAAGGCTGCTCCATATAGTAGTTAGTACGGTACTCTAGAAATTCCAATAAATTGCGTGAATCTAACACGCTATTCAAAAGGTTGCTGCTAACTCATGAATAGTCCACGACTAGCTTCGCCCCTCTCAGAACTTATCAGGCAGGCGCGGTCCCCAACTTTCTGTCAACCGTTTGTTCTACTGGAGCCTATTCTGGATAAAAGTTACCGACTGCTCTCACTTGCCTGAATAGAAATATACTCATTTACAAATAAATTTGGTTTTGTTGGAGACTCATCTGGAACCAAGCTGAATCTCTCGTTTATGATGTTTTCAAGCAACTGAATGTGCTGCTCCAGGCCGCCCCATGCTTCAGTTGATATGATATTCGAGATATCGCGATACATGTATATTCGTAATGCACCACTCACAAGGTTGCTGAAAACTCTTCGACAGCCACTACCGATTTTACCCTTCTTGGGGCTCATCAGGTAGGCGCAGTCCCCGAGTTGCCATCAGCCCTATGTTCTACTTGAACCCGAATTGCACAACATTAGCGAACTACACTTATTTGCAAACAAATTTGGTTTTTCAAGAGACTCACCTGGAACCCAGCTGAATCGCTCGTTGTCTTTTTGATTCACTAACTAGTGGATGGCGTTCACCAAACAGTCTTATTCTGTGAACTGTTTAAGCCAGTAAATGGGAATAAGTTAGGCATGAAGTTATTGCACCCAAACGCCATCTGTATGAGAAAAGATAACGAATAAGCGGAAATTCAGCAGAGAGGCTGAAACTTTGGTACCATAACTCATTTTGCTCTTGACACCTCAGCTATAGTGTTTATTTAATAAAATTGAAATTTGAGTCTCGTTCTTTGCTGGAAATTTTGACATCCAGAATGTTCGCGGTTTTCGATACCAGCTGCTTATTTACAAAGTGGTGGATATGTGTGGAGTCCACGGCAAAGTATTTTTTTGGTTTCCAAGTTGAGCTCTTCTAGATATACGAAAGGATGTGAACAGTGTGTACGTCTGCATAGCACAGGACGCTGTACAAAGTAATTTGCAATCACAACAACTCCCTTTATATCAAATAATGAAAATAGTTTAATTTCTGAACGCCTCAATTTTTTTGTGTAACTTAGAAATTTTCTCCTATCTTTATACTCTTTTAGAGCCGCCCGTTACAACAAAAATGAGTAATCTTTGGCTGTATTTAGTTACTGTGGATCCCTTTTAAAATTAGCATCATTCACGGGGGAACGCTAGATCTTTAACCAAGTCTTGCATACTCTATTTCCGTTATTCAACTTCTCCAGTTGGGCCTGATTGTACCAAAACAACTCTAGCGCCCAAGTTAAGTTCATCTCGGAGACAACAATTGACTGAAATCTACATTCGCATCCGACCCGGCTATATCTCAATATGTGCTATCGGCATTGAACTCGCATTTTGCCCTACCTTGTGTTCTGTTGGAGCCTGTCTAGCAAAATCAGGAAGAATCATGTTAGACCTTGATGGCATTTCGTTCGTATATCCTCTGAAACACTTGCAGCTTCAAATTAGTTCACTGCGTACTAGCTTTGGCCACTCTTGTGTGAACGAGTACTGTAGCGACTCTGCAAAAGATAAAGCATTGCACACTTTCTTCTGTACGCTCAACTGTGGTACCTGTCCGTGTGCAACTATTTCGAAGCTCTTAACGTGCTGAAATGCACAACGTTATATCCCACAACCCAGGGCACCTTTCACCAAGAAGGCATGCAGTCACGGTTAAATTAGTACAAAGCAGCCATCTCTGCTTCCAAATAACGGTTAATAGTTTGGAGAAAGTGAAAAGAAGTCCAAACAATATGCGGTTAGTAGGCAAAGAGAATCATAATGAATCATAATGAATGTCACTCATTAAGTGCAAGTGTTCGAGCCTCATGACAAATGGCAAAATCGATCAGGAAGCATAACGATTGAAGCTAGGTTGGTAAAGTTCAGCAACGACCATAGAGTGAAGCAAGCAGCGGTAATTACGTTCGTGGAATTGCTCAAAACATATTTATGATAAATAATGCATCATGCGTCGATTTCGGTATGTTACGTGGAAGTGTTATCCAGAGGACAATCATGAGTGCAAAAACTTCATGAAGAGGCTAACTCTTAAACCGGATTTGGCCAAGTGAGTCCCTGACTTGGTATTAGATTTGTTCACTCTATCCCTCCAACGTGTGTTAGTGATAGTCGTTGACGTAAGTGTCAGAGACATGTTGCGTCATTTCGAAAAGTTGTAAATCATTCTAGTTTCTCCGATTACGTACGACAGAAACCCTCCCCACCCTGATTTGGAGACACACGCGCTTATTAGGTAGTTGCCGCCGGCCAGTAGTCCACCGTCTTTGAGCTTGACGCAAGCGTGCACGTTCGGATTCCGTCACCGTTGTTGTTGTTGTTGTTGTTGTCCTTGTTTGTCGGTATGTTCGATTATCGTACGTGCGCACACACGCGTAAACACATGTAAACTTGGTATATTTGATCTTAGTGTTGGACACCTGTCATGTATTGCCTCAACAATTGTTAATTACAGGTTTCTGCCCAACAGGTCTTGGTTGCTTGGTCGCACGTCGCCATCGATCGTAAGACCGGGCCTGGTCGACAGACGGCATGACAACTACCACCTGAACCATCAGAGCACAACTGCGACGACGCAACCAGTAACCGTGTCCAAGTGATGCAATGACTCGATCACTGGTTCAACTCAGCTCCAACACTTTCCGGAATGTGTATTGTGAATAAGGACGTAGCAAAAATTCAACTCAATGCAGGCATTTAGAATTGAATAACAAATTAGCTTCTCTTGGTTTGAGACACCGATAATCAGGAGTTTGTCTCTTCAGATAGGTGAAGATGGCAGATGCATTAATGGGAATTACCACGCTGAGCGAGACGCTTTAGGAAATCTCTTAGAGAACCGGATAAAATAAAACTTCTAAAAGTTTAGATGACATTCCTTCGCCTCTCGTCCGAAATAACAGTAGGTCCTCCATCACAATATATCCAGAATGTCCTGCAGTCTTTTTCTCAAAGTTCTCCTTGAGAGGAACATCTCTGAGTTAGAACAGAAATGGCCCTTGTCGGGATGTGATCCCTTCAGAGGTGCCGATATCCTTCCAGTCAGACTGGAGAAATGTGTTGCTTTCTTGTGGTACCATTGCGCAACCAAAGGTAGTTCGATGGGCCATGTAGCAAGAATTTTATTGTCATTATGGTTAATTAGTTTTGGAAACAACTAACTAGGATATCCAATACCGTACCCATCAGACCAGGAGGTCAAAGCTTTTTTCTTAAAAATCGATAAATCATGCACAGCTTTCACCTGTCCAAGTCCAATCTTACAATGAACGACAGGTAGCAGTCTAGATGTTGCCTTATTGCTTCGTAACAGTTCAGAAGATTTTTGTCATGTACTACTCATAAGGATGCTGAAAATCCGTTGCCTGAAAACATCACAAACGAGAGATTCAGCTGGGTTCCGGGTGAGTCTCTAGAAAAACCAAATTAGTTTGCAAATGAGTGTATATTCACTAAGTTCGGAAGATTATTCAGCAACCTTATCAGTACTGATTAGGTCACAAAACATGAGACGAAATTTCTTTGTCTATTAAAATAGATGCCTATTATTTTCAAAACTAACTGTATGGTGCAAAACGTGGGCATAATTCATGTTGGAAAACAAGTTACTTTTTATCACATCGGGCACTAGCACAAAGCAACAGCATAACTGGTGCTTTCGCCGTATATCAGAGGTTACAAACACTGAGCAATTGGAAGTATTTAACGCGTCCAAGGTTCTGAGACCCATTTTCGAGAAGAATCATCTGTAGCGGCTACCTAAACTGATGCGCGGCATCAGCTTTCCCACGCCAAGCATGTTCGTACTTGATGTTGCCGGTTTTGTACTATCGATTAGCGTTGTGTTTTGTTTTGGTCCATGTTGTTAATCTCATCACAACTGTCTACACTAATTTCCTAGCCAGTTGCTTTGTTTTTCCCACTCAGTAGCGCATTAACAGTTACGATGGTATTAAGGTAGCCTCAAAAGGCACCAATGAAATGATAGACTTGTGAGTGGACATGATCATTGCCCTTAAGGATGTGAGCTGGTTACTGCACCAGCCGAACAACTGAGGACGCTGCCCAACTTCACGCTTATGCACTTGATCTCACATCTGAATCGCCGTGAGTATGCCTAATGAACTAACAGTCACAAACAGCCACTGACGTCGGCAAGCTCCTTGTAAGACTTCTACACCAGCTCCGAGGCTAATACGAAGAGTTCTGGTGTAAATTTATAGAAAATGCGAGAGTGACAAATTTTCAACTGTGGGACCTCCGTTGTCTGAGTGGTAGATATACCTGGGAATGAAGCGTACTTTCCGCCCCTCCCACGTGCACTTGAATCTAACGCTTTGAAATTTCTCAACTTCTCATACACCGACTTCCTACTCTTAAGCCAATGGGGGCTGAGTATTCGAACATGAGATGGCGATTTAATTTATCTGATCTCATAGCTTTAGCCATTGGATGAATTCAGTTGATCATAACGAACGTGTGAGATAAACGAGTTTGATCGCCACTCAGCCGAAACATAGACCACTATGTGATTTATCTACTTTTCAACGGGTGCACGTTTCTGCGGTTTAGTGATTTGTGTCGGCTGGCTGGTACCTTGAACTGCCACCCTGGTTGTTACACCGAGTATCCGGACTTCTCTGGAATATAGTGCAACAACATTTTGTCAGGAGGCGTTCCCCACTATAATAGAATTAGAAATGTGTACACTTGTGGGTGCATTGTTTCCGGTTGTCTTGGTTTATAGTTTTGCGAACATAAAAAGCGTTCAAGTGCATGAACCTGCGAATACAATTACAATGTAGGTTGAGAACATTAAAGTTTGTCGTTTGTTTGAGAACATCTATTTTAACCTACGAATGAACCACTTTCAAAATCTGACAGACACACAAACGAATGAATCTTACCAGATTTACAAGCTGTTATAACAATTTACTCCTTTCATATGATTTGAATTGTAGGCTTAATCAGTCTGTATAATGGTCATGTTTTTAATGAATCAGCAAACATTCTGATGGAGCAAAATGTTCCACAATTTAGTCTACTTAAATCCCACCTGCCTGTAGAAAAAAGGTGTGGAATAAAATCAGCCAGGCCACTACCAGATCACGGTGTTTGAACTCTTTGAAAACCCAAGGTTATTACTTCCGGTCGCTGAAAAATATATAAAAATCCAAACCAGCGTGAGATGCATCGCGGCAAACCCACGACAGACATGTTTATTACAGGAAATTACCTACGAAATGTAGTTATTAAAAGCGGAACCTATCAGCATGTTTACATTCTCAGCGGTCTATTCATCTCTTTCTACTCATCCTGTCTTCATCAGACCACCCATTGTAGAAAAGGAAATTAATATGGCCTGGCGATTTCCGCATCTCTAGGTGTGAAGGAACAGAAACTATTTTAAGCATGTAGTAACCATGTGTTTAACAGCACACACATACCTATCGGACTCGCTTAATAAGTGGTTGCTGATCCAATTTTCCTGAACGGTGTTCACGTTTTTTGGAGAGGCAGACAACCCCCGCTTCCTAAAGTCAACAGAGGTCAGCGATCGCGGCCGATTCAACTCCGTGTTTGTGGCTATCAGCAAAGGTCAGCCTGCTCAGCTTAGGAGATTAGTTTAAGAAACATGGAATAATCATCGGTTTGGAGGACACCGTGGTTATTTTAATTCTCGTATCCCAGTGACTGGTCACTAGCCTGCTAGACTGCCAGGATTTCATAACTTCTCTGGAGTGCCGTTTAAAACACAACCTCTCGAATCAAGTACTACGAGTCAATTACTATGTCTTTCTGGAAACAGTGTGCAAAATGTTGCTGTTTCAAGTGTAGACAAGTATAATGTGCCAGCATGTCGAAACTCAAAGTTTCCGTACGAATCTATGAATTAGTCCATTGTAATTCGTCGGAACGTAGATTTTTAATTAAAAGCAGTGACAGGGTAAAATATGATGGACATCCTTAGCGGAGGCTAGTCGGTATGAGTAGGAGGCATCAGACAATCAAGTATCAACAGTGCTTCTCTTTCTGTGGCCGTGCGCATGATGTAGAAACCTTGGCCTTGGGTTTTGTATTCCTAAGGAAAGCACTGGGTTCAACATCCCTCCAGTTACAGGGTGAAACAGTAAAGGATATTTGAACCATGGCCTTCAGTGTCCTTCGTTTTTACATGCAGCATTCCGATATGTACTTTAAAGACACCGTGAGGTTTTTTTCATTATGCTTCAAGTTCGGACAAAATGATAATCATTTACCAAGTAATGTCCATTTTTCTTCTCTCATACAGACAGAATTCAATGCTCTGGATGCTAGCAACTATAAGCTTGTTTCAGGCCTTGTTTCTATGCTATGGAATCAGTCGAACTATGAAGAATATCAGTTGCCTGTTCCCTGTAAATTGCACACAAGACAGCCATTCCCACCTTATTAGTTTGCCTGAAAGTTATCCAAATCTGTCCCAAGTTGTCTCGCTTAGGTTGGAAAAAACACTTCATTAAACGTGTGCTATCGGCGAATTGTGGTCATTTCCTTTGATCAAAGTCTATCCCATACAGCCGATGGGAAAAGAAAGTAGTGAACATATAGTATGTCACACTGCTATATGGATGAGTAGACTCCCTTTTAGAAGAACGAAACAGATGAAAGCTTAAAGGACAGAGTGAAACGACCATATCTACTGATAGTTCAGAATGTCACTTAGACTATGCTTACGTCTCTTTGCGAAGGAAGGCAAAACAGCAAAGCCTAAAGGATCAAAGGAGACGAAGACATGTCCCAGTGAAAATCAGTGGGAATCTCGCACACCCTGTTTTCCTCTGTTCTGGATAAGCCATTTGTTATTTCACAAGTTTCCGACTTCATTCATTTTGAACAATATAGAAAACATTGTGTTTGATCTCGTCCAAAGGCGGATAACGGGCGTCTATTTGGCTTACGTTTTATTCAGTTACTCTTTAAACACTCGTTCTACTGTATTAAACTGTGGCGCTTGGTTGCAGGAGTCCTTCCGTTGCTTCATTCTTTTCTTTCTATGAAAAAATTAATCCTCCATTCGATTTGCCAGATCTCAATATTGGAACTTCCTCAACAATTTTGGAGTAAATATGTCTTAATCATGCTCTGCAAACACCCAACTCATCCAACGAGGGGATAGAATGTTTTGATTCCACTCTCTCTCTCTCCTGTCACAGGAAAACCGTGCATCTACAACCCGAAGGACTATCATTTCCAAAGCGCATGTTGTTTTGCTCAGACAAATGAAGTTCCTTCTCTTAAGCGACGACTCTATTCACGTAACAAAGTCTTACCACGCGTTCAGGAGATCCGGGTCATGACCTATTTCAAACTTCAGATTACTAGAAACTTGTCCCAGACGATATTTTGTGATAAAATCCTACCTACCGTCTCAAGATACAACGTTCAAAACTAGCACCGCCATAGAGTGGTTAACAAAATTCACACCTGAGAGCAGCCTTAGTTCAAAAGGCTGAATTTTACGCAATAAACAATTCACCCATAGAAAGGTCAAAGAATTATGGGACAATGAGGGGGGAATTCTACCTAGATACTGTTCCTTAACGTGAGGGAGAGCTCAAAACTATTCTAGCTGAAACGAGGTGGCTCAGTGGTTAGGGCAGGAATTTACTAATCGGAAGTTTCGTGATTCGAACCCGGCCTCTTCTGTCCAAACTTAGGAAACCTGGTAGTACACCACACCTCGTGCTTCCTTCGGGTGGCATGGCAGCTAGGCACCGAAAGGGTGTTACAGCTGAACGATTTCGACTTTGATTGCTAGTAGTGGCACCACATCCCAAGATTTGACTATTTGACCGACTATTTTGACTAGGTCGATGGAAATTTGAACGCTCCAATAGAAATTATTACCGTGGCTCGATCCTTGTAACTTGCTTCATTCAGAAGTATCATATGGCCATTTCATATATGGAATTTCTGCAGTTTGTTACGGAAGATGAAATCTGTGGCTTTTATTGTACGCGATGTTACCTGTTATGCAAAATTTAGTGAGCAGAAACTACAATGAAACTGCAAACAGCAATAGGGTTGATCTGTTACCGTCTGACTGTGTTGGCTATCGACTAACCTCCGGGAACCGTGTTAACCGTTCAGCATGTACCGATTATCTGTATATCTAGCTATATATATCATACCTTCTGAATTTCGGGTTGGTGAACAATTCAAATCAGGCATCGCGACGAATACGACGAAAGATATCTATACGCATCGCTTAAAGTTCCTAATGTTCCGGTTGATTTGTGAAGCATAGGTCGACAAAGCATTTCCCTTTCCTGTTGTCATGACGAATAAAGATACTTTGTCATGGTGATGGAAAGTTTGTCTAACTAAGCGTGCTTATCAAACACTGGAATTTATGATGGCTCCTATAGGTGCTAACCGATTCAGTCAGGCGATTCAACCAGAAGATTTTTGTAGGAGAAGGGAAACTGAGATCAATGGAATGCCAACTGACGAATTTAGAAAATAACCAACATATATATATATACTGGATACTTTATTGTCTTCATTTTGAAGAGCCATTCTTTTCAATAGAGTACATTCATTTGTTCCGGGCTCATGAAAATACATCATTGTGGTTGGATTTAGTCTCAGTGACTTCAAAATAAATAAGATTTTCTAATTGAATGTGTCTGATTGCCAGGTCAGTGTATGGTGTGAGCTCCGCCTGGGTCCCCCTTATCACTGAAACGTAATTTTACCAACCTTAATATGGCTTTATGTAGACTCCCTGAGATCAGAAGTATTTGAAAAATGCAGACGAATTTGGCGTCTGTGTGCTGATCAGTTAAACTGGTTACAGCTTCTGTCTTATCTGCTCAGTCATTCTACACGAATAAACCGTCCAGCTAATAAGTCATTATGCTAAGTGTATTAATAAATGCATTTAACTTTGGCGTCATAAAGCTCATTACTAAAGTGGTTGGCCATAACATTTGATGGATAAGTCTCGATTGATGTACTGGAAATGTAATTGACCCTGTACAACAGATATCAATAGGTCAGTGGTTTAAGTTAACCACGAACCCTCAAGTCAAGGGCTCGTGCCTAACCTTTGCGTCCTCTTGAGATTGAAGTCGCAACAAACTGTTTACTTGCCGACACTTCTTCGCTGAGTGGCTTGCGCACGAATGAAGTGAGTTCAAATACCGCTTACATAAGAGCAATCGAAAGCTCAGAAGTGGATAAGAACCACGGACCAGTCAGTCAGAAGCTCTCTCTCTCCCTTCCAAAAACCCTTCGACATCCACTAGTTAAGAAAGTGATCCAAAGTTGGCTGAAAATCAGTCAACTCTCCTTCTCATACAGCTATTTGAAAGATCTTACAGATGTGACGTGTTACACACATTTAGTCTCGCCCCTAAAAGCAATCAGGATTTGTGATAGGAGAAATACTTTTTTTAAGTAATGAAGTAATGTGGTCTTAAAGGCAATGTTGCTGCTGCAAGTAAATTTCTTGGTGAACTTTTCCAGAATTCAACATTGTACACTTCAGCTGAAATTTGCACCGTTTGAGTTTCACCAACCGTTAACTCAGCACATTAACTGTTTCCCGTGCCGGAGGTTAACAACACGATGTGTCCGACCGCTAACTGTTGATTCGTAAACATGAATAGATGGTTTAAGCTACAATCAACACTAGACTTTGATTACACGTCACGTGTCTGGCCATCGGTCATTAATGATAGGTTTAGTTGCGGTCAGATAGCCGAAGGTTCTAAAAAACGCAGGAGACAAAAACAATCAGTTAAGTTGAAAACAGCTGATTGCAATTTATCTAGCGATTGATCACTGGAACTTCCTTCGACAGAAAATGCAAACTCAACAATGGTCAAGCTCCGCTCACAAACGGCGGCTTGTCCTGTTGATAGGCGCAGAGAGCTGATAAGCAGACATCCCGTTATTTTCTAAGGGCATCTAAACAAGAAAATAAGTAGAGTTTCGTGTTTTCTCCTTTACTATGGTTAGGTTGTAATCCCCCAAGACTACCACAAAGGCTTTATTTATTCGATAAATACACTCATTTTAATACAAAGTTGGTTCTAACGGGAGGCTCGACTGAATCCCAGCCGAATCCCTCATTCATGATGTTCTTCAACTGAATGTGCTGTACGGGGCCGTCTCAGGTTTCGGTCAGAAGGATATTGCAGTATAATTTCATGAAGAAAACTATTCATAAATTCAATAAAATCACAAACGAGAGACTTAGTTCGGATTCATCCGAGTCTCCCGTGAAAATCAAATTGATCCGCAAATGAGTACATGTGTCGAAATCTGTCCAATCTGGGTTCAAGTGGGACATAATGTTGACGGAACTTCAAGGACTACCTGATGAACCCAAGGAAGGGCAAAATCGATTTCGGTTTTCAATGAGCTTTCAGCAACAAGTCATGCAGCAGCATTGACACTTGTGAAGGGGGAATATTTTCAGATATTTGCGAATATTTTATCACCTTAGGAGATAGCGGAACGGTATTTCAGTGTCCTGAACTTTCTGTTAGCGTGCAGCATTCCAAATGAATTTTCATCACGAAAGGAGTGGTGACCATAAGATAGGGTTTCTCTGATGAAAGGGCGTTGTGTAATTTAAGAATCCCTTGTGATCATACACTTGTACTCGAAGCACGCCTTTCATATAGAGAGTACTGGGACTACCACCCTAAAGGATAAAGTACAAGGATGGGATTGTCGAAAAGTTAGTCAGTAAGAAATTCCCAAAGATAAGGAGACAGTATATCTGTGTTAAGGGTTGTCTGTGAGGTGTCGAAAGACAACCGTTCAATTAAGTATTCTTCCATGGAAGTAATTTGTTCCAGGCAGGAAGAAATCGCCCTGCATGATTCGGTTCGTTCCATTCATCAAGTATTTCAATCTTTGTTTGCATCAACCAATACATTAGTAGCCAGTATTACGTAGGTTACGATTAGCCTATCTTGTCGTGTCAGCTGACGTCCCTGATTAAAAATTCCATAAAGCTACTCTTTTATGCACCAGTCGGGCGCTGTCCATCTTCGTTCGTTTCTTAGAAATACGGTTTCGCACTGATAAAGGGACCGAATGAACCTGGCATTCTCTCCGGAAACAACCACTGTTTCGGAGGGCGGAGAACTCTCTTTGATTCAGAGGTATTTCACCATGAAGTAGTTTCATACCGATCGATATTTTCAAAATCGTCTTCTGTACCAATGGACATTCAACGTTCCTTCATCCCCTGTGATTAAAGTTCACATCTGGTTGGTAAATCTAGCCCAAAATGAACTTGATCATAACAGTTTTTAATGAGGATTACCCACAGTGACCGAAACAATGGATCGTCGTACCACCGTGCTTTGATTTCAAAATATACTGTAATTTCCATACCTTCCGTGCTTTTCTTGAATCACCAATGGAAAAGCGGAACATTTAGGAACACGTATCCATCTGAACGATAGTCCACAAGGTAATGTACGGGCAGATTACAACACAGTCAGACACCCAATGTATTAGATTTCCGAATTCAGCTAAATATTTTCTCACATGAACAACAGAATGGGTTTTATGATTTAATTTGAAATTTTCTTCGCGAAATACACTCATTTGCACAGTGATTCGGTTGACGGACACTAGGAAACTGTATTTAATCAATGAGCCTGAAGGGCGAAGAATTTCCAGCAAACTTATGAGTAGCGTCCCATCAAAAAAGAATCTTCAGCAAGCTTATGAGTAGCGTCCCATCAAAAAATATTCGGTGGTATCTCAAATACCGTACCAAGTGAAAAATGAAACGGTCTCTGTGCAGAAGAATGTCATTAACGAGTAATTCAGTTGGAATTGATTTGATTCTTCCTGTCAAACCAACATGGCGTGCAGGTGAATATATTCCGGAACTTACACCCAATTCGGATTCGAGTTGAATATAGGCCTGACAGGGGCTCAAGAACTACCTACCTGATGAGCCCGAAGAGTGGCGGAGCCGGTAGTGGACCGTCAAAGATCCATCTACAACCTTATGAGTAATGCTCAATGATGTCTTCTTTCGTTTCTATAAGGTGAGTTACCGTTTGTCAGCAGTAATGGGACTACACAACGGCAGTACGAAGTAAATTTGCCGTCTCACTTATAACGCACTAAATCTTGGTAGGTCAACCTCTGGACAATATTCTGTTTCCTAGACTGATTTGCATATGCACTGGTTAATTCTAACAAAGCGAATATGGTACTTTCTCCTCAAGCGGAAACATCTTGATTAAAAGGGTTATACAGAAATATTTGACTACAATTCTCTATCGAGAATGAAAGCAGAAATGAAGAGGATACCCGCAAAAAATCTCATTTCAGCATCAATGTTCTGATGTCAGATACAGACATGGTAAAACGAAACTGAGTACCAGAGGCAACTTCTTCGTACATGGAGTAGATAAGCAAAGGTCATGTGACGTCGAAAAACATGATGAAACGACGCGTGTCAACTCAATAACGATCGAGTTCTTCAATGACTTCCAATGTTTCCATTGTTAGACACAAATACGTCTCCGTAATCATTTGTCTTTTTTGTTTTGGCGGTGAGAAAAAACCTACTAGTTTCCCATTCCCGAAGGGTTGGTAACCGCTATGCAAGTTCACTTTGTTTCACCAGTTTTTACTTCAATAACCGACACGCAAATGCATTCAGTACCTGAAATATTCACCTCCGATAAACTGGAACTCTTCACCCCCCCACCTATTTAAAACACTCGAATATGAGTGGAAGAGGATTATGTTGGTTCATAAGCTAAGGTATGTGGTTTGGATGTAAATCACTACTCACAAGGTTGCTGAGAACTCTTCGACAGCCCACGACCGGTCTCGCTCTTCTTGTGGCCCATCAGGTAGGCGCAGTCCCCGAGTTTCCGTCAACCGTATGTTCTACTTAAACCCAAACTGGACTGTTTTCGACAACTACACTCATTTGCATATTTACTGGGTTTTTGCGGGAGACTGAACCGAATCTCTCGTTTGTAATATTCCTCAACTGCACGGAGACCCCCTCATGTTTCAGTTGGTACGGTATTCGAGATATCACAGTATGTTTTCCTAAGGAAAACTACTCACAAGGTTGTTGGAAACTTTCCGACAGCCCACGAGTGGTTTTATCTTTCTTGGGACTCATCAGATACTCGCACTCATCAGGTTTCATCAACCTCATCTTCTACTTGAACCCAAATTGCATGATATTTGACTTATTTACTCATTTGCATACAAATTAGGTTTTGATCGGAGGCTCATCTGGAATCCAGCTGAATCTCTCATTCATAAGGTTCTCAGTTTGGGTTGATGGAAACTCAGGGACTGCGTCTACCTGATGGGCCCCAAGAACGGCAAGACCGGTAGCGAGCTGTCGAAGAGCTTTCAGTAACAGAGCCGGACATTCAGTTGATTGATGACATCATAAACGAGAGATTCAGCTGCGTGGATCTTTCATCAAAACTATACTGGCATGTAGATGGGTGTATGGCAGTACGTTCTTATTGAACAAACTTCCTTGACGATCGGAGCCCCTCACAACATTGGTTCGTCAAACGAAGGAATACCGCATTCATTCTGAAATACCGGACGTCACACTACTTATAACGCTTCTGAGTAGATTCATACATCCCACTGCTTATTTGGTAATTCGCGGGACGGACCATAAAAATGTTTCGTTAAAATGTAGGATATAAATATATATGCTTATATTACCGAGTGCCTTTTTGGCTACACTTTGGTTCCAATCACTTCAAATAGCTGAAAAATGCGCTCGTGACAATTCTAGTGTTCGTGCACGTTCACTTACGTACAGAGCTCTACTTATTTGTTTGATGTATTCTTCCATGAACTTTCTTCTTGAGATCAACTCCAATAAGTTCAAACAGGCCATTGAATCTCTCGAATGCTCTACTCGAACCCCGAAGTTTCCGGTACATTGAAGACGTTTTCATGCAAAGCTCCCATCTGTTCTACTTGCATGTGCCCATGGCAACAGCTAATGCGCTAGAAGTAGGTGATGTTGATGACACGTTCCTTCATAACCGATTATTGGAAAATGGGGGAGTATGTGGTTAACGGGTACATCAATTATGGTCGCGTAGCTTCAGGCGGTATTCTATAACTGCATCGAGCAATGGTTGCACAACTTGTTCACGCGAATTTTCGCTGCCAGATGGCGGACTTCATCAGTTTACGGACAAGGGTCAAAGGAGCTGAAAGCCACTCGTTTTAACCTAGGCAATCCCACAAAATACGTGAACTAGATATCACCAAATTGAACACAGTTACTGAGTATAAGTGCACGAACCTTAACTGGTTTTATTCAGTAGTCTTTCACGTGTGAGTGACGATTTTCGTCATTGCCTTGGCTGATTACAAATATGCAAACAACGCGTTCTAAAGGCGAGGTAAACCTGTGCCGAAAGGATGTGAATCATTTTGTATGCGATGCATACTCTATCCCCAGTCATGCCGGGCCTGAAAATTTAGCCATAACTGGTCTTTCCTCCTAACGACCATTTCTTCTAATGAGTAGGTAGCGGGATTTATATGGTACTGACCTAGTCCTCACTACGGTTTCGATAGAAGAGTCACCACGCTCTCCTCTTTGATCGCGTTTGATTGGACGGATGAAGGGAAATTTGTTTCTATGGTTCTGGTTAAAATCAGTGCATTTCAGAGTTGGATGTTTATCCGCACAACGCATTAAAGCTTGAATTAGTAATTAGTTAGTTAATTAGTAAATTAACTAAAGTATACAAAAAGCTCTGATGCAGTAGTTCCAAGCAGGCGTCTTGGTCAAGTTACGGTTGCGAACGCCCCATCTGGAAGTTCTCTTCCCTTCACTGGCTCACGAGATTAAAGCAGGCTAATCAAACCCGATAGTTAGTGGGAATGAGGAAAAGTATTTGTGTAAAGGTTGTCTATCAATATTGTTCTTGGGCTGTGTTTTTACCATATCAGTGGATATTTTGGTTACCACCGATATACTCTCGAACCCATGAGGGTGCAAGAAAGTACCGCGTACCGTAAGAATTCAGACGATATTGATCGAATCGAAGAAACTCTGCCCCGCATGCTAATGGTATTCGATACTCTGCAAACCAGTCGCGCATTTCAGAGGGATAGCGCGTTGTGTGTCTACCTCTCTCACTCACGCGGATCTCCGACGCACACAAGGGGGTGAAGGCAGACCGTCATTGGTTCGCGCCGTGAAGTATGCGGCTTCTGTGATTGGCTTAAACGTGCCACACGTTCACACTGAAGAGTGGCTAGGGGGTGTCGTAGACAGTGTAATGAGTGACTGAACACAAAACCAGTCCTAAGTGGGATCTCGCGTAGCTGGTTTCTGCCAGATCATTTCATGTTTTATGCTTATGACTGCCACGCCCACCGATCGCTAATCTGAAAGTGGATCTTTGCGAAAGCTACGCTACATCGGACCATGTCTTTGGTGAGTTTTGCCCATTGTTATTTGAAATCCTAAGCATGAGAATTTCAGTTATTTACTCATCCCAGTGATTTTCATCCATTCTACTTAACTTACTAAATCTTATGAGAACTTGGCATTGCTACTCGAAATATGAAACCATCACTACCGCTAATAGCCAGGACCGGACCATCAAACGTATGCACAAAGATGCATACTGTTTTCGACCTTTTTATTGATTATTCGAACGAGGTGATTATAAGGGCCGAACTCGGGTTGTCAAAACATAAGTCCATAATACATGGATGGTTGGATCTCGAAACACTCAGTCACACTAAACCTCTTACGAGGCCTTTTAATCGTATTTGGATGCATCAGGTAGGAATAAGTGAACATGTACAGTGATCTTTTGGTTAGCACGCAGGTTGTTAACCACAGGAATGTACGCCTGCGAACTGTGCCAGTGGGCTGAAAGATGTCAAAGGGCCTAACCAAGATACATTATCGACTCACATTAGTCCCTATCAGGGAGAGCTCTCTCATCACTCAATCCAGCTTGGTACTAACGCTCTAGAACGAGCTGATTAACAGATTTCTCCTCCACGCTGTTAGCAACCAAACTAAAAAACTGCGCACACGTTCTTCCTCCACTTAACCAATTAGACAGTAGCATTCATGTAGTTAGCCATAAAGTTTACAGAGTGGCACACTCTGAGATTTTTGCAGGACACTTTGTGTTAGAAATATTTCCACCTTTTATTGAACTCAGGTTTCTGAGTTGCTGGATTTCCACCTATAGTTCAGTAACAATGCGCTGGATTCTTCTCTGTCTTCATCAGCCTACCCTCGCGATTAGTTCTTTGGCCTCAGTGGCCATTGAATTAAAACGAAAGGATCCAATCTAAGTAAGGTTGACACATACATTCTCACAGTGTTCTAAAGTATTGATGGACTGGCCGGCGTGTAACAGTTCTGTCGGTCCAACCAGCGTATGGTGGATGGGAAAACGGGGCAGTTCGAATGGGCTTATTACCAGAAGGGCTTCGGACCGGAAGACCAAGCATTACCCCCGTTGATAGTTTGACTGTAGATTTGTACGTGCGACCAGCTAAAATAACACTGTTCCAACTGTCTGAAAAAGCTTAAAGGGCTCAGTTTGAAATGCGTCCTATCATGGCTGAGATTCCTAACTAGCAACAAAACGCATGTTTGCTTCGCAGCATCCGTCAGATCTGGGGTTCTTAACATTTTTCCTTATTCGTATCCATAGTATCCTTTGACTACTCACTTGATAATACGAAAAAGATTGTTGGATGATTTACTAACTTATTTTCCATAAGTCTGTCGCTATTTTGCTGAGCTTTTGTCAAACTCTCATCTATTATAACATGGCTTTGATTCGAGCTCCTGTTTTCATATCGGCCTAATCGAATGTTGTGATAGTGCCTCAGATAAGTAGACAAGTATCTGGGTAAGCGAACCTGCTTTCCTCGGCATATCCTAGTTAGTCTCTTTTTTTCAAACAGTTTGGAAGATATACGATCAGAAGAAAGACACTTACCAAAAGTACAATGTGTTGTGCCAGCCTTTCACAGAGTATGCAATTTAGTCTGGTACGGAACTGTCCACGGTGAAATGTATTCACACTTAGAGGCTTATGCAAAAAAAAGATGTATTATCTTGGCGTCTAGAATTCATTTTGCTGTGAGTGTAATGAATCTCAAACTAGTGTTCGACAAGGCCGTTGCTTCATCCCAGCGAATCAAAAACATCTGGCCTACGTCAAGTCGTTTGATGTGCAGAGCTATTTTTGATCACGATATAATTATCGGTTGTAAAAGTAGTTCCAATAGCAGGTTAAAAACATTTCCAGCATCTTTACACTTTTTGGGGAACTTTAGTGGGAACAACAGCTTGACACATCCACCTGGCTGTCATTACTCATTGGAATAATGCATAAAGTGAAGACGAGACTCATTCCCAATTTCGGTTGCAGATCAAGTCATCTAAGAAGGTCAATTCTTGCCGATTGTTTGTTGCTTTACCACTCAGCTTGATGATTTGTTCGTCAAGCGAGTTGTTACTGTTATTCGACCACTTTCTTGTTGTTAATTCATGGAAGTCTCGCTGACCGCACAATGGCAAATACTTATCAATGTCTATCCCTACTATTGATTGTTTCTAGTAGTCATTTGGGCCATGTTGAGTTACGTGCAAAACCCCAAAAGCCAAATCGTTCCAATGGGGATTCATCAATAAATGCAGTACCATAACTACAATAATAAAATAATAAAACTGTACCAACCCCAAGTTGTGGGACTACGCCGGCTTCTGTACACCTGTTTAGGAACTGCTAATTTTAAACCGGATCCCAAAGTTCACACCGACCACGAGATAGTGAAACCCACGTTTTGCTTTTGAACAGCACGTACGATAACAAGGTCAAAGAGTGGTTTACGTCAAAAACAGGAAAAGTGGTATGGGCACAAAACAGAGGACAGCAACATAGGGAATCATGCTGTACAGCATATGAATAGAGGAAAAGAATCAACACCTCCAGCGTTTGACTCATACGTTGCTATATTGTCACCAGTCTCTCCGGAACCATAACGAAAAAGATCGTGATTAGATGCATTTTCTCTTCCTTTCCTTCCGATTCGATTGCCAGAAACCTACAATCGGCTGCCGGTTGAAATTTATGTCTCTGTAGGCTAGCTGATCATTGTTCTTTATGCTGACAATAAAAAAGATATAAACGAAGAGCTACTTGCAATCTCGCGTTTTCAGCCGATTTCTTTCAGAGGGGCGTTTTCCCACTGTTTCTCAAGTCTGTAAACTGCCGACCTCCAGGAAGAAAAAACGCGCTCTCCACAATCTGGTATTTACTTCCATAAATCATTTTGGAGAGATTTCCTAAGCGATTAGATAATTTTAGTTCTTAGAATCCGTTTAACAGGTAAACATAGGGTGTGAAAAGTTAGCTTATCTCTGCAAACCACCGTCACATATTCGAATCACCCCTTACTTTGTGGATATTTTGGGAAAGAAAGCAATACCATTCTTGTAAAAAGGTGTATTCACCTTTCTACAAGAATGGGGATGCTGCCCTTACCAGTCTAATTTCGTATACATTAAGAGATTGACTAACAAGTCCTATTCGGAGCTGTCATCCATAGGTTTACTGCAACACCCATAAGCTACCAAATAACCGGTGTAATTTCTGAGCAGAGGGTTAATTATGGGTAGAAGGAATATCTAACTAGTCACACCTCCGAGTGGGTTTGTTGTTTACTAGTGTCACTGTAGAACATCTTCATTAGCGCAAAGACGGCTACGCTTGAGACAACAGTAGGAGCTGTTGAAGTTCTGGTCTGTCTCAGTGGATCGGGAATGGAAGTGAACACAATCGTTTAGGTTGTGTGCGTGTCCAGCAGTTTTGTCGTATTCTTTGCTGACTCCAGGTGCATCGCCAATACATGCCAATACAGTTCAGTTGGTACAGCCACCTAGTGTCGTTGGGCTTTGTGCAGTACGCTGCGTTTGGTACGTCGGCCCTGTACCCGTTCAAAATGACTATTCCAAAGCGTTTTGACGAAGAAGAAGAGGAATAAGAACACAATTCGTGAATGAGCGAATGGAATGTTATGGCTGCATCGAGGCAGTTTTCGGCAGGATTGTACGACATGAATGAAGAATATTCAATCAAATGGGAATCAGTGACGCTTCGAAACTCAGCATACGGATGAGAACCCCCATTGTTAAGGACTATGACATATAGGGAACGAGTATCAAACAAAATAGTAATGGTGCACTGTAAATCTCCAGTGACTGCAGGATCTCACCAAGTAGACGTTGAACGAGCACACTAATGAACAACAACTCGTGACTCAAAAAGATTTTGTTTGGCTTGCGTTCGCAGGGAGAATAGGCCGCGCACCCTCAGGGAGTGAATGAAACTCTACAGTACAAAGGTTTTAATTAGATATTGATAAGAAGCCACTGATCTAAACAGATCTGGACAAAACACACTACTCATAAAGCCGCTGAAAACTCTTCGACAACCCTCGACCGGTTTCGCCCTTCTCGTGGCTCATAGGTAGATGCAGACTTACTTGAACTTTAAGAATAACGTCCTAAACGAGAGAATAAATTGGGTTTCACGGGAAAAATAAATTGTAATGCAAACGAGCGTATGTCGCGAAGATCTGGAAATCAATTTGTGGTGGGTCGAGTGCCATAAGGGGCATACTTGCAGAATGCGCAGCCTTCACCTTGTTATATTCTAAACGGTTTTGTTAGGTTACGGACGTCGTTCAGAATTATAACTGGCGATGAAAAAGTATATCAGATCCCACAAAGCTTCACTTATGCCTAGTGGAAGAATTGAGTAATTGCAGAATTCAGTTGTGCTTCCCGTTAACAACAAGGATGTCAGTTTTCGAGAAATACACTCATTTGCAAATCAACCTGATTTTCATGGGAGACTCAATTGAATCTCTCGTCCTTCAACTGTATGTGTTGCACACAGGCCGCCTCATGCTTCAGTTAGCACGATATTCAAGATATCGCAGTATATTTTCATATTTTCAGCAACCTTGTGAGTAGTTTCCTTTATGAAAAAGGATGTCAGTTGTTTTTATCAGTAGAACAAAAAGCTCAGCAAATGAACCCATCCCTAGGAATATGAAGGAAAGTGAATCAGGGGTTATCCGATCATTCGCGATGATGTGGGAAAGATCATTTTAATGAAAGGAAGAACCAGTAAAATATATGGTGTCGGTATTCGGACTACCAGTCCTATTCTGGTTGACAGAATGAACAAATTACCGGATGAGAAGAGTAGGCTAATTTCTCATCATTTTTCAGAAAATGCAGCTGCCCCCTCCCTTTGTATTTCTTGGTGGTTTTGCACAGTTCTTTGCAGTCAGCCGCATCTTCGTCTGGAAATCAACATCGGACCGCAACCGAAGTATCGGGGAAGCTTGATTTTTCCGGACAAAGTAGAGTCAAGTATAGACGTAACGCACTACTCATAAGGTTGCTGAAAATTCTTCGATAACTCACGACCAGTTTCGCCTTTCTTGGGGCTCATATGGTAGGCTTAAAATCACCAGGAACAAGAGATTTAGCTGGGTTCCGGGTGAGTCTCTCGTAAATGGTTTGTAAATGAGTGTATTTCGCTAGAGTAGAGTCAACTTCACGCAACTCCCTACGTTTAGCAAAACCAGATTTCATCCAACCTACAACAAGATGTGGCTGTGTACCGGTGGCCGATCTTCCAGAATTCCGGGTCAAACCTCACACACTGTATGTAGGTCGTAGCCTCACAAGCCATACATTTGGAACATCCGCTCAGCTAACGGGCACGTGTATTCAGTGCCGTTTGTTCGTAGTCCGGGGAATTGTTTATGTGTGGTGCACCAGCTGTGAAACGTTCACGGCAGGCTCTCCCCTGTAGCATACTCATTTTAAGTGTGTTAACCACGATCATTATAAGATGCATTGTTTTGTGTCCGTTGATCGACAACCAACTCACCGGACATGCTTGTTGCTCATTCAAGCGAGTGAATATGGTAGTTGGTTCGACAACAGCAGATGGTCCGTTCGAACCAGGGTAGAATTTATCGTTTCAATGTTCCAGCATTCCTGCCTTGACTTGTTTCTCATCCAGTGGTGTACGGTCAAGCGTACCTGAGAGTGAAAAGACTGGTAGTCGGTAGAAAGCGGTTAGAGTGATTGGATGTTTGGTAGTGAGCTAAACAAAACGAAAGTTTTGGGACTTCTGGGGCTCGTATGACGTTTCTGAGCATCGGTGAAGTGTGCCCTGTGAGTAAAGTTTTGAATAGCAGGTAGTTACGATCTGGCGACAAAATAGCACATTTGGATTTACACTGAATTTCAGAGTTGATTGGGACGGGACTTCTGGTATGTGTATACCTACCTGCATTGTCCGGAATGCGGTAGATGAAAACCCTCTGCAATCGCTACCAGTAGAGGTGGAACAATGAGTGTTCTCCGGATAATGATGTCAGTTGTTCGGCGTCTGTGAAACCGGATAGGGGTGATGGCGGCGGTGTGCCTCAGTCGGAAAATCACTCATCTGTGATGAAACGAGTCTCACCAGCTGCTGACATTTTTGTCCGACCGAACAACAAGGGATTTGGCGCAATGACAGCACGCAAAAGCTGTGGTCACGCGACCCGCGCAGAATCTGTCATTCTACATTTACATCATTTCTGAGACTTGTATCGTGTCTGGAGGCTTCAAACCACTTTGGTCAAGCGTAACAAGCACTGGAATTACCTAGGCTAACGTGAAGTGGTGAAGAACCCGTTTAGCGATGTTTCTGCAACACCAGCAGGTGGAGAGGACCCACACATGAAAAAAATTCAGGTCGTTACTTTGAAGCATTTAATTAGAACTTACCTTGATCAGTACAGTTGTCAGAAACCTCAGATGGATGTTGGAAACCAGTCGATTTGCTGTTGCTTTCCGTGTAGTCCTGTTGACAATACAGAATAGGAAGACTGTTGGAGACATAAGGCAAAAAGCATTCAGAGACCCTCCTCCTAATTTCAGGTTTCTGTGCGGTGAAATGTGCAAACTGAAGTTTCGGTCATGGATTCCTGTAGTCACATCTGAGAGCCACAAATTTGATTTTTTTCTAGCACAAATCTGTTCATTACTTGAAAATAAAAGTGTAGATGTTCAGGTTATTCAAACTGACCCATACATTCTTGTAAAGGAACAAACGGAATCGACTGAATCCTGACTAGCAAACCCTTGATTGAGAAATAATCGTTATTTTTCTCCGATACTGGTTAGTGTATATAATTTTTAAGGGGGAAAAGTTAATTCCCACATTTGTTCACCTTAAATCTGATAGTGTAATGAGACACTCCCACAACCACTCCGAAAAGAAGAATCTGTTAGTGAAATACACTAATTTGCATGTCAGTTCGGTCTTAACGGGACAGTCAGCCGGATCTTAACTGAATCTCTCGTTTGTGATAATCTTCAGCTGGATGGGCTGCACAAAGGCTGCCTCACGTTTCAGTTGCCATGATATTTCAGATAGAGCACTACAGTTTCTTGAAGGAAACTACTTACAAGTTTGCTGGTGCATGTGAATGTAACTTCCAGAATGATTCATTTTACCATTTTTCTCTACAGATTATTTTAATCGACCTGAGTTACACAGTCACATCAGTGCCGATGGAAGTAATGCACAGTGACTGTTTCTTTTACTTAACAAGAACCGTTTTGACGTCGGCTACCGACAGTAAAATGACGGGAGAGAGGGACCTGACCAATAAGCTATCGGGCGACTGAAAGAAATCACAGAGTGACCAGTATAGCTTCATCTGCACGATAGGCCAAAGAAGAGAAGAAAAGCATGCCCGGCCAGGTTCAACTACGTACGAGTGTCCGAAAATATTTCATCCAGATGGAGCTTGTTCGTCACTTCTGTGTTTCTTCCTTGATCACTAGGTGTAGTCTGCGCGATAGCGAATTAGACGTTCCTATCATGGGCCATTCTACATTCTTAGAACTGTAAGTGTTTTCGCCTCACATACATGTGACGAGCGAACTTGGAACACAGATAGTATACACACGAAATGCTCTTCCACGTGTGTACACGATGCATCAATACCACACACCAAACCGTCTATCTGGCATCAGCAGCACAAAAAAGCGTGGAAAAATAATACGGGGTTTGAAATCATAGTCTCCACTTTGGGCGCGTCGATAAGGCACCGAGTTGTGGCGTCGGTCGCCGGAACGTCCAATGAACGCATCGAATAAATGTACAGCGTACGCGCCGGTGCCGCAATTAACCCTGTCAGTCAGTCAATGTGCTGTTTCCACGCTGTTCACTCACAGGGACCCAAGCGTCCAGACCGCCCACTGCAAAAAATATCTAATCGATAGCTCATCGGTGTCAGAGCCAGTGAGGTGAGCTTGAACGCGGTAGCTACGGCGGACCTGGTAGAACTGTGGAGCCGAGACGCTCCGTGTCACGTGATCAACATGTGGTTTAGGCCATTGGAGAGTTTGGGCTAGAAGCGAGTATACTGGCGGCTACGTCAAGCCCGCAGAGAATTCACCAGGCCTGCAGCGAGCGGCCGACTGGCCAGAATTTGGGACACGAGAGCACGATGGATCCGTCAACGTGCAGATTGACCACAGCCACGAATAATCAACGCTCAGCTCAGAACCATAACTACACTCTAATGCGTACACGGTCTTGGGTCAGTGTTTATCATTTATTTTTAGCCCGTCCCAACTGTGGAATACATTGGCAGTTATCGAGCCTAGTGAGCACTCTTTGAGCGTAGTTTTTCCTACCTGTGGATATTACCTAATCGGAGAGCCTGATAAACTTAACGAGAACCCGTATCTTCGAAGCAAGTGCATGTCCAGCAAGAGGAATCCACATGTTCGCTCTTGGCGATCAGCTTGCCATTCTATGACGCAAGTGTATCTCTCTAAGGGGGTCATTTATCTATGGCCATCCTTTGATAAACCGTAAGTTGGGTGAATCGTGCTTGGAAAAATACAGAGGACTTCCGCCTTCCTTTCACCAAGGTGATCGCAAACTCGTGTGTGCGTGCTTGGATTGAAACTCAAGTAAGGTAGCTGTGCAATTTAGGAGTTCACTTGGGTCAGACCGAATGGCTGAATGACCTGCAGCTGTCGCAACTGAGGCTTACATAATCCCCCTCCTTTCGTAACAGTGTGAACATAACATGATCGTAGCGTTGTTCTCGCTTTCGTTATTCGCCACAGTGCAGATTCACTCAAAGTGTGTTTGATGCGTTATGAAAATTCGAATAAGTGGGTCACCGACGGTGATCATAGCGGTGGGCATGATTTCCGCGTTAACTGTTACATGGTTAACGTGAAAGCGAAGCTGACAGGTTTCAGTAGTCATGTGTCTTGAGATCAGCCAAGGCATACGACTGGGTATCAATGAACATGTTGTGTAATACGGGCAGCCAGGCTCGAAAACCCTGAGTGAAATTCATCACTTTTGCCTACTGAATTGGTGAGCGAATCACGGATCTAAATTAGCGATTTATGGAGTACCGACAACATTGTGTATTACCGAAATCATCCTGGTCTGTCTTAATATCTTTACTTAAAGACGTTGCCTGATCATTATTTCTTGATCAACCCAACGGACAGTCGGATGCTGGCGATAAAACGGTCCGCCCGGTATGTTGTACAAAAGTACTCATGGTGATAGGTCTATTCCCCAAACAATGGAGCAAAAATCTCTTGAAAAAAGTTGTGGGACTTCTGTTTGGTGTTTTATCTCTAAACACCCGAATCGCAAATAATGGCTTATGTGAAATGTGGTCTGTAGAGTACGCCAAACAAGCGGCTTCAGCCGTTCACCTCTTCGGACTTCAGGAACTAGAATGAGATTGGAAACTTGTAAATCGGATGGACATCTCACACGTTTGTTTGTTTGTTCGTCAATTAAAATGGCGCTTCAGATTGGAGAGCACTGCATCCGAATTCTTACAGAAGTTGTGTACTTCATGTAGCTAAGTTCCAGATAACTGAATGTGCGGAGACCTCATCAGTGGCAGTGCGATGTTTGTATATTCCAGTGACATCACAAACATTTCTAGCCACTTTGATTTTCTCCAAACCTTGTTGCAAGTACTGATCTGCCACAGAACGAATAGCAGCGCGACTCACAGTGGCTTCTGTGTCACATCCATGTTCACCATTAGGGTGTTAGGTTGTATACGCTGGTTGACTGGCGTGTGTCCTGTTTCAGTCACGAGAGTGAGACTTAATGGAATGAATGATCTGTTCCTATTGTATTCACCATTAGGTGTTAGGTTGTATACGCTGGTTGACTGGCGTGTGTCCTGTTTCAGTCACGAGAGTGAGACTTAATGGAATGAATGATCTGTTCCTATTGTATTGAAACGGAATAGAGAGAAGGTCAGAGTTGGTCACTTGACATATTTATTTGGGAAAGTACCATCCAAGCTGCATCTAGTAACAACTGTCGTATTCATTGAACTTCGTTGTCCACTGTCCGAATAAGTACGATTGACTAGCATATTTTTGTAATGTACTACTCATAAGCTTGCTGAAAATCCATCGACAGCCCACAACCGGTTTCGCCCTTTTTGGGGCTCATCAGGTAGACGCAGTCCCCGGGTTTCCGTCAACCAAATTAGTTTGCAAATGAGTGCATATTCGTTAATTTCGTGCAATTTGGTTTTAAGTAGAACATAAGGTTGACCGAAACCCGGAGATTGCGCCTAACTGATGAGCCCCAAAAAGAGCGAAACCGGTCGTGGGCTTTCGACCGATTTTCAGCAACCTTATGAGTAGTACATTACAAAGATATACACGTATCGCGATATCCCGAATATCGTAGCGACTGAAACACGAGGCGGCCTGGTGCAGCACATTCAGTTGCCTGAGAACATCATAAACGAGAGATACAGCTGGGTTCCAGGTGAGTCTCTCGAAAAAACTAAATTAGTTTGCAAATGAGTGTATATTCGCCAACTACGATTGACTGGATTCTGCGGTTTTATCAAAACATGCACAACAACAGGGCGAAAAGTATTTTGGGTTATTTTCATTTTGTAAGCACACGGTAGTTAAAGGATTAAACAGGGTGAGAAATACCCCAACTACCATTGAACCTGAACCTAGCACTTGCGTTAATAAGCGACCAAGAACTCTCAGGAACCTGGAGATAAATGAGTGAGATAAATAGTGCATTTCCTGGACAGAAGAATGAGCGTGAGGTCAGTACAGGCGAATCACCCCAACAACGGATTACTGCATCCATAGATAAAACATCTGACTATCGAGAGTAAATCCTTTAATATGTTTTGTAAAGTTTCATTCAGCTACATTAACGGGCAAAAAATCGCAAGGAATACCTCTGCAGCACGCGAAAACCCCTCAACAAGTACTCTTTGCTATGTGGATGAACGGAGAGGGAGGCAGTATACTGAGAGCTGCCGTGCTCAGTGACGTAGCACACCTGTTCATACCAATGGACTTAATTTTATACAATGGGTGTTAATGAACTTCATTTTGTAGCTAGCCCAAATTAAATGGCACGTGACTGATGACTAACCCCAGTTGGAGCACAATTTGGATCAAGTAACAGGGTTGCTGTACGGTCTAGTAATACAGCCCTCCAAATGCCAGACCATAGAGAGAAGTCGGTACGACGAAGTTTCTGGAACCCAATAGACGTCGGAAGGCGATACTTCCGATGTAACAAACGTAGGGTGTGCAACGTGCACTGATGTAGAGAACACCAGTATTCACATTTGACGATGGTTTACCAGAATAGCGACTGTGCTGGTGAAAAGTTCGATGAATTTGGAGCAGGCATCTGCGTACTGGCTTGATATGAAGTCAAGGAGTCCCGGGAACATGATAGGAGACGACAGACACTAGTAGAGCTATAAATGAAAGGCAGAATATAGATGTTTACAGATTCATAGCATATGAAGTTAGATGCCGAACAGCACTCAAGACGGCCGGAGGTGAGGACGTTAAATAAGATTGCATGATTTGCTGATACTCTTTGATTTCCCAGTAGAAGGTCCAAGGCGAGGAGCACTGAAATAGTTAGGATCGATGGTTACTGAGTAAATCATTACAACATTGATCAGAGATGATGGGAAAGATAACGTTTCGGAATTTCGGGACATTGAGGGTAACACGAAGCCTCCTAGCCAGTTAACAACATTACTCTGTCCAGTTTATTGCTGCAGACTTGTTCCAGACACATGATAACTGCATCCACTCGCTGTCATCAAAGTATTCATACTGGATGAGAAAAACAAGGATAGACATATCGCTTACATACAAGGAGATAGAACAGGGGAAAACAACATCTCTTCTGGTCGGTAACCGGGAAGAGAAATGGTCATCTAAGCTTGTGGATTATGCATGGTCTCTAGTTTTCAATTAGCTTGACCAGGCCTTGTTCATTCCCTGAACCACCAGGACGATACAAACTCAGGATCACAATCTGATTTGATCTGCTTCATCTTCCTATACATTTCTTCTGCTGCAATTTCATGCCTCAAAATACATTCGCTGATGTGTACAGTGGTCTGGTTTGGCAGGCCTACAAATGCCGAATTACGCTTGTCGAGGTCCCCGCATAGCTACTTCAGGTACAGCCACGCTTCACAGTAGTTTATACTACCGAAAACCTTGTTGATACAGATCCCATGTCTTTTTGACAAAAGTCTATTTCGGTCTCCGATCGTTCGCGAGACCTCATCATATTACATAGTTCCAAAGAAATCGAGTCAGGACATCAGAAAGTATAAAAAAAAGACCGGTCAAAACGGTGGCAGGAAAAGAGTCAGAAAAGTCGAGCAGTTCTGAAAGTGGACCACCACAGGTAGTGTATTAATTTTAAAAAAAGAAAATCCGGGATTGCATCCCAGAGGTAAGCTTACTGTACACTTCGTGGAATATTTGTACCGTGAATGCATAGAACAACACCAATCCTTCACATGCGACCTTCCCTTCCGAAAAGGTAATAGAACGCTCAAAATGAAACAAACCACAGGCCCTTAGAGCGAAAGTATGGTTGTCTTGGTCTTGGCACAACATAGCTCTACTATTTCTGCACTGTTTTCGAAATTAAAACGAGGATAAGTGTACGGTCTTGTCTGATAGTGAACACATTAATGGAGGTCACATCGTGAATCTGAATTGGTTCCGAAATTCTGCAACGAATGAACTGATCCAAGAGGCACGGTGTTTCACATTCTGTCTAGCATCCAAAGATTTTATTTCGCTCCTCCGATTGTGCAAAAAACGATTTTGGATAACTGGTGCTGTGGGTGAATATCATGACCCAGAAGACGATATAGTTCAGCTATCCGTGTGTAGCGGACTTCCTTCTTCAGGGAGGGAGAGGCGGGGTTGGAACGTAACCCCAGAGAAGACGAGCAGCTACTGCATTCCATGACTGAGATTGATTAGACCTCGATAAGTAACAGCATTCCAAGAGTGAAGTTAAAGTCCTCAGACACGGATTTATTATTTTATAAGTGCGCTGACGTTGTATACACAGATTTGTAGGTCTTGTTTGCGTGTTCCTCTAGCTGTCTGGGCGACTTATTGGACGGTACCAGTGCACCCTCGCAAGCTTATTGACCCTCGGACACACCTGATTGTACCGCTTGAACAGACCACACTTGTTTTCACCGTATTTCACCAGCTCGTCATGCAATATGGGTCTGCCTCGACTTTTTGGCACCTCCTGCTTACCATCAGAGTCACAGCAATCGTGATCGTCTCCATCTCATCACGGTTGATCCGCGCCACTTACACGTATCATTTTTAATACAGAGAGCGAACATGTATAAGACAATGGACAGAAAACAAAGAATCAGCTTCGGTCGAACCGTAAGCGCAAAAACCGTGCATACATGCAACAGGCCCACCGGTTAATCCAGTGACTTTTGTAGTGGCAGGATTTCGCACATTGACACGTGGCCCAGTGGCTGGAACTGAGCCTACTCACGATGTTTTTCGCAACGGCGACAAATTTCCTGTTGGAGCAGAGAACTTGGTGATTGGTGAACGGCAAGACGACAAACTACATGCAATAGTAGCGACTTGGGAATTGTGAGTCCAACGTCAGCTGAATATGATTAACAGTAGGTTTTCCTGAAGTCGGCGCTGTTACCACTGAAGAACAACACCCAGCAAACCTTTGGAATTTTCCACCAAAGGATTACTTCCGGTTTAGAAACACTAAAAGAACTGTTCAGCATGCTCCTCTATTCAACTGGTAACTCTATCTGGAGAATGTCGTTCCATGAGGAGGCTTTTCGTGAAGGAAAACCTGGGGTACTGCGCTGCCCCAGAAGGGATGATCATTGGAAAACGAATGCCTTGAGAAAGTGAACGAGACGGATCCCAGTAGCAGAGAAAAAGGGCCTCTCAGTGGTACTGTTTTAAAGAAGCAATTAATCTGAAAGCTTTAAATAATTTCTATGTTCAAAGTAAGTCTCAGTTAATGTACACTAAGCACAGTCATTCGAAGGTAGGTATTTAGCAAGTCACTTTTGTAATCGCTTCGATTCCTCCATGGTCTTTGCCTATAATGCCCATTTGGCGGATCAGGCCACTGAGTTCACTACAATGCAGTATTATCAAATCGGCTTACTTCTATCACTACCATATCTGATATTCAAACCTCCGTCACGCCAAACTGACACTGTATAATTGGCATCTGACTCATTACCACATCACTGACCTGCCGCTGGGGCTCCATCCAAGCGTACTCAATCGGTTATCATGTTCACCACAAAGAATCCTCCTACCATAACAGAAAAACCGAAATTTCTTGGGACACATAAACCTGAGGAGACAATGGTCCAATGTGGAAATATCCTAAGCTGAGCCGTCGTAAATGATACGCATTTTCTAGTTCCTCAAAAGCACCCCTCTAAAGGCTTGTCCGAAATAATGACGTTTAAATGCTGGAACACTTTTGACCCAACAACTTTTGACTCCATCGGTAGCAAACACCTCTTGATGTTCAGCTTGTGTTTTAGCAACATTCCGAAAATCCCATCGTTTTACTTGAGTGAAATAGGTTTGGCATTGCAAGAATAGTGCGAAGTCATTTGATATAGCTGTCTCGCTATTATTTCTAATGCAAGAAATTTTGCGGATTACCATAATCGTGGAGGGGACAGCGAAATTGGTCCTGGTAGCGTAAGACCTGTTGCTAACATTCCTTTCATTAAGGGCACTGTAAGGGAAATTTGCCTGCAATCTGGAGGAATGTTGTCACAGAGAGGGTTGAAAGAAATTCCTCCAAATTTGGATGCTTACAGTCTTGCCGTGTGCACTGTACAACCATATACCTACAACTGGCACAGAATTATTAGATTTCGTTTACCATGACAATGAAAATTTAGCCAACGCAGGCCTGGGTTATAGTAACCTAGCCATTCTTATCTCGCCTGTCAGTTACGGTAGAAGATAACATGAGACGTTGTCCAACACCGAATTCGATTTAGGCCAGATAAGAACCACTCTGATTGTGTGGTTCATCGAGCTGCCAGGTTGATCAACAGAACGTACGCGTGTAACAACAGGAATGAAACCGACATCAAGCCACCTTTACCTACATTCGAGTGTGTGGCAGAGCATCTCTCTGCAAGGTGGTGTTTAATTACGGGTTAGATCGCGACGTTCATATACCAGCTGTCTGAAAGAAAGCCTGGATGAGGACACGTGATCACGTGTAACAAACAGTGTTTGAAGAGAGAACCCTCATTAAGACAAGTAAGCGAGTATACAGTCTGTACAACTGACGAGTATTGTTGTAACCTAAACTGAACGGACCGGCTGCAGAAGCCGTTATCTTCAGTCCACTGCTGTATAATGCATTTCACATAACAAGCATATAGCTATCTCTTTCTTTTTTTCAACTTTAGGAAGCCAGTATTGCATTCACAAGCATATAGCTATCTCTTTCTTTTTTTCAACTTTAGGAAGCCAGTATCTCCCAGCACTTTGCTTCGGGCCAATCTGTATCGCCTCTCTCCATGCTTGCCCTTCAGTGCCAAAAAGTTGGGGCTAGTAATAGTTTAAATCCACCCTCCTACTCTGCAACCAGTCTAGCAGCCCCGAATTACGGTGCTGAGCCAATCTGCCCAGGTCCAATAACCAATACATTAGAACGGGGAAATGTGGCCTCGGAATCTTTAGTGTCTCCGAGAAATTCGTCTCATAGTGTGCCGAGATTCTCAGCTATCAGCAGTGACGCTCCGTCACTCCTCGCATATCCTACCCGGTCACCAATGGCCCCTTCGGATCTATCTTCACTTACAACAAACTCATCGGCGTGTAGCGAGCCAACCGATTTGCCACCGTTACTCC
This sequence comes from Opisthorchis viverrini, assembly GCF_000715545.1. Classification (NCBI taxonomy): domain Eukaryota; kingdom Metazoa; phylum Platyhelminthes; class Trematoda; order Opisthorchiida; family Opisthorchiidae; genus Opisthorchis; species Opisthorchis viverrini. The sequence goes on from NW_008751695.1 coordinate 1,422,585, forward strand.
CACAGTCGGGCCCCATGCATTCCGGTTATTCTACTGTCCCACACCAACAACCATCGCAGTGCTACTCAACGTCTGGCAATTTCTATGATGGTTTGCGAGATATTCGTCCTCCTTCAGGGTTTTTATCTGAATTCGATCCAGCTGTTCCACATTCTAGATCTGATCAGGTAATATCCACTCGACCGCACGAGAACGAAATGATGCAACCACTTTCTGTGAATCGAGCTGATGTTACGTCCTCGGTCTCATTTACCCACGATAGAAGGGTCGAAAGTAACCAACCTGCACACTATCCTAATGTACGTAACACCGAATCCTGGACGGCTCTCCTTCAGAGTGAACAAGCACATGACTACCTAACTTACACTCAGGATCATCTTAGCTCTATACAATGTACACAAAATGAATCACACTGGGCAACGCCCTATCGTGCCACATTTGAAGGACAAAGGCTTGAGTATACCCCAGTTTCGAACTCTGTTGGTTCGGATACTTTCAGTCAAGCACAAGCCACGTTCTCCTACGGTCGAGAAACCACACCGACAAGTCATCCCACAGATTGTTTGCCGACAGAAGGATATGCATTGGAAAGTGAACAGCACGATCACCGTCAACAACATCCATGTCTCTATACACCCCAGTGTCATTCATACTCTTATCCAGAATACGCCAGTAACAACTTTGGAGACTGGTTCAAAACACATAGTAAAGAATCTGAGTCAAGACTGCCGGATTCATTGGCCGTATCAGCCTACGAAAATAGTGAAAGTTCCGCTTGGGGAAACGGAGTAAATCAGTTATGGTCAAATGATCCCTACAAGTCCTTTCTTGTAGCTGCTGCTGTGGCCCAAACCCCAACCAGAGGCCCTCAGTTGTATTCCAGTAATTATGCACACATATATCAGTCCTTATTATCCGCTAGAAATGGTGGCCTGACCGAAAGTCCCTATGGGTCGCCCTGTTCACTAGACTACCGAACTGAGAAAAGTGACGATATTGGTTCTCACAGCTCAGTTAGTCTTGAAGGCTCACTCCAATCGACGACAGAGCAAAGTGCTACAACTGTGACGTCAAAGAGCACCACTTCTAGCGGAAGTTCCAGACGCTACTCAGGACGGACAACCTGTGACTGTCCCAACTGCCAGGAAGTCGAACGTTTAAATCTTACGGCTCCAGCTGTGGCAGCCGAACTTCGGCGTAAAAATCTGCATAGTTGTCATGTCCCCGGTTGTGGGAAAGTATACAATAAGACGAGCCACCTTAAAGCACATTTGCGATGGCACACGGGAGAACGCCCATTTGTATGCAATTGGTTATTGTGCGGGAAGAGGTTCACACGTTCAGACGAACTTCAGCGACATCTACGAACTCATACAGGTGAGAAACGTTTTCTTTGTCCGGTATGTCATAAACGCTTTTTGAGAAGTGATCACCTGAATAAACACGTTCGAACACATTGCGAATCCGATGAACTGGGTGGGGAAACGGATACTGTGAAAAGTGTTGATGCGGAGGAACGACCAGATTCATCTCTGTCTCCCAAATCCGACGTCTTCGAAAGCGAGCGAGCCGAAGGACTTCTGTCCCGTTGTTCAGAGGCGTCAATCGATCAAAGCCGACCTGAGTCTCGGACACATGCCAACCATTGTGATTATAAGGATGACCTTTATCCGGATGCTCCACATCGTCCAGCAAAAAGACACTGTGATGGAAGTGCTGCACCTGCTGGAGTTAATGATCGTTCTTCCTCCATGTGGTCAGTCTAGGCTCAGCCTGATTGCAAGGGTGGCTCAGTCCACTGAGTCAGTTTGTTCTACATGACTGAGTCAGTGTGTCACTCTTAGACATGAGCCAACCCCAGGACAAATTACAACTTTACACAAAGATCCTAATCAATGACAGTGATATCACGCATATTGCTTTTCTCTATACTGTATCCCTGGAGTCGTCTTGATACTTCTAACTCCCGCATCACTTCTGACCTACTGATATCTTTCGTGTTGTTGGTATTGACAGAACCACACAATCATGAATTTACAGCAAACAAGCAAGCTTTTTCGTTGAGTTCACTCCGACAGGGTTACTCAGCAGCAGTGTATAGAGTCGAAACTAAGGCAGAACAAATAATGTATGGGGTAGGAACGTGTTTGGAGAATGGAACCTCAACTGAAAATTGAGTTATAGCGCGAGATTTCATCTGAATATTTGAGATTCGATTCCGGTCACCGTATTACGCTTTTCTAGGCTCGATACACAACCCGTTTACAAAAATGATTAGCAGCATTTGGTATCTCTAAGTAAGTCTTTATACCTGAATTTTTAAGCACACGGTCTTCAGCCTTCAGACCACCGAAAGACAAACTCAAAGGATCCCGTAGACCAGTGGTAGAATCAGTCAGTGTAATGAAGAACAAAGTTCACTCGACACCTTCACTGAGCTGGCAGGCACGGGGATGTTTGCTTCTGCGTCCAGAAGAACTGATAATGAGTGACTGTTGTGGGCTACTGTGGATCGTGATGGAAAGTCCTGAAAGTCTCAATTCCATTTTTCATCGTGTGACTGGATGATAATCCAGTAAGAACTTTCATACATCACCAACTGCTTTGAAGACGGTTTTGGCGCGCAGTTCGTCGCTTAAAGAAGGACAAACTACCTTTATTTTCTCTCGGTCGTCAGCATCACCTAAAATGGAGCTAGCAGGGTTGCATATAAAATCCCCGATGTTTGGTAGAGCAGACATCACACAACATACTCCGTTCTTCCCCCTTTTAAAGAATGCGACAGTCTCGTCGACACTCTTTTCATGCTTGGGTGATTCACGTGATTTCAGACTATAATTAGGTTTCTTCAGCATCAGTCAATAGTTGCCGGTTGGTGAGCACTTCATTGTATCTCCCAGGCATTGGTCACGTGGCCAGTTCACATTTGATAATTTATTTCATCTGTGTTGTGTCCAGCGTCTTCTCAGCGCTGACAAGTCTTGGCGAAAATGGTCCGAATACGACAAATACCAAACAAGCACATGGCTGTGACCTATGCTAGGTGGTAAGGTGTAATCGTAAGGTAGCGTCAACCTTTTATCTTTTCGGGGGAGATGTGAACAGGCAATTCCCGGTAGAGTGTGTGCGCACGTGCCTTGATTAATAGAGACTCAAACTGACTCTTAGGAGGAACGGAAGCAACCAAATAGTTGCGTAATAAAATATTTTTATGGATTGCGGGGTTATTATTCTTAGTTGAGGATACTTGCGCACCGTATGAACATTGATTCAACGTGCCGTGATGAGGCTCCTGTACGGTTACCTTAGTCTTCGTGGACATATCTAGTTTACTGATTGTGCAACCGGCAGAACAAAAATGTTTGAACCAACTGAATCGTCATGTAGGTTAGCACATTTTTCCACGTTTTTCAGATTGCTGGCATTCCTTTTCATCCACACAGAAGCTGTTATACTCTATGTATTTATCCTTCTTCGCTCATCTGAGTGGTGACCATAGGGGGGTTTCTGCTCACAATACGTAGTGCAACTGTGGGGTCAGGCACTTCGATTCAGAACTTTTACGTTCGTAGTCCCTAATACGAGCCAGACTTTTCAACTCGTAAGTCTGTGAATTGTCGGTCTGGTTTCATGTAGCTCGAATACCGCACACCTTGTTCAAAGAAGTGGTAGGGTTGCAACAAACACACTCGTTTGCAAATCACTTTGGTGTTCATGGGAGATGTATAGAATAAACGGATGACTGTGAGAGTGAGAGTTAGAATATCGGCTGAAATGAGCGCATCCAATTCCGGCGGCAATCACTCATTGTAGAGTTTTGATCAGTAAGGTGCATATCTATTCTGGTTGCAGCAATTCTTACCCTTAAATTGTATACCTCGAGGGATATAAAGGGATAATCTATGCTGAACTGTTTGTGTCAGTTGTCCTGATGCGGAAAGTCCAAGAAGAAAGAAATTTTATCCGCACAGCTAATTTTACGGTCAACTGCTCAGAGTAATATCGTTGAAAGAAAGGCCAACTCAAGTTTCCATCCTAAAGCATAGTGGAGTTAATCAGTGGGCAGATGGTCCGGGAACACGTGGTTATCAACGGTTCACTATCCCATTTTTCGTCTTGTTCTCTTTTTTCTCTTGTCCAAAGACCAAGATCAATTACCTGAGAAAAGCCCAATATATAACGGCGAGTCAATGCTCTAATGACACGATTCAGCCAACAAGAGTGGCGACCGTGATGGTGGAGCGGTAGGGAGCAAAGAAGCGTTGAAGGGGATAAGGGGGGAGATCAAAAAGTTTCCACAACGTGTAATTATACATTCTTCTGTTCTGGCAATCAGGTCTTGTCGTGTTGTGTTTGTAGGAGACACTACACTCTTGATGTGAAAGCTACCTAACGAACAACGGGACATTTACAACGCTAAGCATGGAGTAGCGAAATAAATGCTTGTGTATGGCTGTACGCTTGTGTGTGTCTTTGTACGAGGGCAGAAAACTTTAATGGGAAAGTGGATGGCAAACGATGGGTAGCTGGAACTTCAGCTGTCACATTTTAGTGAGACCGGAATCGAGCTGGATAGACTGCTCGAGCAAAGTAAGGTGAGAAAAGAACTTGGAATCGAGGCTTTCTATTGTGCGTATGTAAGTTCTACTTTCAGTTCACGTCGGAACCAAGAGCGTGTGAGAGCTCGTTAAGTAACTGTTGTCCGACAGATTCAACCAACGGCTGGAATTCTCTCCAACAAAGTGAGAAGTACACACTCACCTGCGTCCTTACATTTTACGTTAATATGAAGAGCTGGACAGTCCGAGATGGGCACACTGAAGACCCAAATAAGCAAAGACCTTGAACTGAAATACTAGAATTCAGAAACATCCAATTGTCTATTTCTGCACTGGGATGCTTGTGTTGAATCAGACCACATTCACAAGAGGTACGATTTATTTTTCAGTCATTGTAGGAAGACGACGAAAACACGAATAACCAAGTTCTCTTTAGGTTACCAAGGCAAAACAATCAGTGATTAGGGTTTTTGGTTATCAGTTGACTCCACTGCTGTTCCGTATTGATCAGACGCACCTAACAGCTACAGCCTACGCGTTACATCCTCGATGACTGAACTAAACCATGCAGTTAATCTACTTACGTTATTGCATACTACTTGTATTTACTCAGGATCCCATCCAGGGTATGCTTCATTGTAAACGTATTCACTCTCTGTAGTCAGGCTGTCTGGGAGAATTTCGATCGCACTGGTTTACAGCACTGTTTATTCTAGGGATAAAATAATGGGGTAAGTAACTACGGGAATGACCAGACTAGCCTAAAACACAAGTTGTGTGAACTCAGCTTAAACCTTAACTTTAACTCTTGCATTTCTATGGAGAATGCTTTCATGGGGGGCAGGAATTGAATTAGGGTAACTCTTTTGAACGGAAAATAAACTAAAATCATGTACCTGACACACAGAAAACGAAACTTGTTGGCAGGTAGAATCAGTATCGAAGTCTTCAGATTGCAGCCCACTTCATGTGCCGTCACTTAGGCATCCACTGAAAAACAGCATTCTCATGCTGATCATTATCTAACTGATCAGCGTATCCTTATTGAGATTTCGGTTTTCGGTGTGTTCTTTCTGGTTTCAGTTTCGGTAGTGCTACGGAACGATTTCCAAGACAGGGAAACCTCTATTGGCTCATCTACCAAGGAACTGTTGGAGTCAGTCTATACCCGGGAGTAATAATAATCTTAGGGGAGCTGTATGCATATCCAACAGCCCCTACAACTGATTTTCGTTTGCTGGCGGTAATGTTGCACGGTATGTGTGTGTGTGTGTGTGTGGAGGATCCGTGATTTAGAAAAAGCAGCTGATGACCAAAGAACTCAGTGTTCGATATGTGCGAAGAACTTCAGTTTCAAAGTGGCCACACAGATAAGCTTCCACAGAATGCACGTGACCAAACTGGGAATCCATATAAGCTAGAAGATTGATACTGACCCAGCTGGTTTCTAATGGACTAGGGTGATGCTCATGGGTTTTTTTAGGTTCAGAGGTGCTAGAGGTGTTAGAGGTGTGGTGCATGAATGTGTACAGTACTAATATTACACCTTTACCTTGTCGGGAGCATCTGACCGTGATTCAACCACAGATTCTGAAGGACATGAAACAAATACTTATGAAATCCACAATAGCAGACATAAGCCACTACGTCAGGATAACGGGGACACCAGAAGGTTAAATTTGGCCGATTAGTGTTCATCCCAACCGAGAATTTGAGAGACGCGTCCATTTTGGTGGCACGCTACTAAAAGAAGGAATAGGGAGGAACGTTTCCTGTCAGCCAATGAGATTTCAAAAAGGATACCTACTGAGTCCCCTCATTTGGAACTCCGCAAATAATAAGATAGTACTTTTGTCCTCTTATAGGAGTCACGAGAAGTAGCCGAGCGAAGCGTTTACTGGATTACAGGGAGTGTGGGGTGATGGCCAGTTAAAAAAAGTGTGCGTGGGCGGGTGATGTTTTCCCGTTGCTGCCCACAGCCATCGTTCGAATTTTGGTGGTTCCTGGGGCAATTTTGAAGTACTTTCTCAGAAGAATGTGGAGCCCAGTTTTCTGCCCACATCAGAGTTGTCTAGACAGTCGCTATTTATTTACGCCATTCGTACTGATCTTTTTGAGTGTCTTCTCCAAAGTTAGACGACTCTGTGTGGTTTGTTACCAAGTGAGGGTAGGGCCAGATTTAGCAAGCTCAGACAACTGTAAGAATGTCAATTCGAAACTGCTTGTCGTCAGATTGTTTCGAATCTTAGATAAGGCTCAATTACAGGGAGGGGTGATGGCCAGTTAAAAAAAGTGTGCGTGGGCGGGTGATGTTTTCCCGTTGCTGCCCACAGCCATCGTTCGAATTTTGGTGGTTCCTGGGGCAATTTTGAAGTACTTTCTCAGAAGAATGTGGAGCCCAGTTTTCTGCCCACATCAGAGTTGTCTAGACAGTCGCTATTTATTTACGCCATTCGTACTGATCTTTTTGAGTGTCTTCTCCAAAGTTAGACGACTCTGTGTGGTTTGTTACCAAGTGAGGGTAGGGCCAGATTTAGCAAGCTCAGACAACTGTAAGAATGTCAATTCGAAACTGCTTGTCGTCAGATTGTTTCGAATCTTAGATAAGGCTCAAACCGACGCTTGGTCAACTTCCTTGCGCGGACGGTTACGTCACAGTTCACCCTGGCTGCATTATCGACCACGTTTCACCCCTCGGCGTCGGTGCACACGTGAGTCAAACTGCGTACACTAATCTACACTTGTCGAATGTGCCATAGCAACAGCCGTGGCACGTGCATTGGTCCTTGTGGCTGAGCGAAATCATTTCTTGTTTCATCGATTGACGTTCGAACTCTGAGATCACACTGGTGGACTTGACAACACAGGTGCTCAAATGCCGACCAAATAGTGGTTACACGACTGTAACTCGTTTTCAAGTCTCATTTGTTCAAAACACGAATCCTAAATTTTCCTTGCTGGTATACACTTTCACACAGATCGTTTTGGCAGGTTCCCAGGTTCCCAACACAAAGAGGACCTCACGGAAAAACTGGCATGAAAATGAAGCGAAGGAAACTTGAGATAAAACTCATGTTCCGCCTTGGCCATTTAACCAATTCGAAAACATTTAAACGGATCATAAAGTATAAAGTTTAAGACTAATACCACCGTTGTTCCTCCTTCATGCTCGGCATTAGAAGGCGCAAGTATCACCCTTGATTTGGGAGAGTGAACAGTGAACTCGAAAATTCCGGCATACTGATTGGTTGTCCGGAAAATAGGGCTTTTCAATGGTGCAGCTGTTTTTTCACGTTGACAAAGAATATCCACGTTATTTAACATACAGGACAGTCACAGACCCAGAAGTATGATCCGCAATCAGGCGGATGGGACTTTAAGTGGTCTAACTCGAACGATGCAAACAAAGTTGTTACCAGAACGGAACTGTTAACTGCCAAAAATTTCGTCCTAACTACGGACTGATCGATTCTGATCAATTCTCACATTTTGCTTATATTTGTCGTCATCACATGTTCAGCCACCAGATTGCATCGTGCTGAGCCCCTATTGATTTATCATCGTTCCACTCTCACATGTGACTCCATTGGTCGTTGCATTTCGTTAGTTGTCTACCCGATCATGCATAACTGTTGTTTCCTATGGGTTATTCGGTTGAATGAGCAAGTCCCAGCCAGTTCATGCCGTTTTCCGATGTATATAACCGCATTATTTAGCGACAAAAAAAGACCTGTTCCTGTGCTCGACTTTGGCTTCTTCCTTACGCAAGTTGACGGGTTACCTCCGGACGACACAACAAAAGTAAGGTTAAAGTAACTCCGCCCCCGGTACTCGACCTTGAACCCTATCTGTTGCATGACTGACTGCCTAGGAATTGTGTCTAACGGTGATGCTCCCGACTTAGACCCATTCTTGTTGATGGACCGTCAGCGTCGGAACGGACTTGGTCATGTGACTCTCAGCGAGAATTTAAATTGTTCGTCCACAGCACACAACCCTTCATTCAAGATAGAACGAAGACGGAATTTTAACTGTAAGCACATTAATAGTTTATTTCATTTGTACTGATCGAGCGTGAAAAAAGTGGTCTAAATCAGTTGTACAAAGAAACACAACGAGATATTATTAAGGTAATGCACATAATCAAAAGCAGAAATGAAGTGTTAGCTCTCTATCCTCGGTGGTTTTTGAAGCATTCGTGAAGCTGAACGCAACTCTTTGCTAAGATCTTGTGTGCATCGAGGCACTTTGTCTATAGCATTCATATTAATCTATTCATCGCTTCCAGTATTAATAATACTAAACCTATTTATAGTAATCGGAGAAGGCTGTATCATTGTTGACATAGGTGCTCCAGTGCCGTGCAGCCACAAGGTCTATATTTAGAGCCTTAGAATGAAAAGAAGAGAAGAGAGTGGGTGAAGGATAGAACCTGGTTTTGGCCTGTCGCAAGCATTCCGAGATGTCAGCACCTTCAAGTGCTCAATCAGACAATCTGGAAAGAAACTGACGACACTGATGCCAATGACATTGATCAGCTGCCATCTGCAGTATCACAGGGCAAGCCCTGGGAGTCACGCGGATTTCATTGTGGAAGGTGGGCCACACCAACAACGTCTGACCTCTCCGTAATCCCCTTCGCACCCTCATTCCAAGTTATATGCTGTCCACATCACGGTTTCCGCCATCCTTAAGGAGGTAAGGAGAACAACATTCGTCTCAGGAGACAGTTTTTCGGTATGCGTCGCACATCGTCGAGCCATCGAAGTTGATGAGGCTGGGGGTTCCACGCGATTGAAATACCTGCTGTACAACCGAAAACCCGCTATCTAATTACTTCGCTATGAATTCATTGACACCATAGAACACCAGCAATGCTCCTGATACACTGATGGTAAAAAAATAAGACGCTATCTATCATCTGTCCACAGGGACCGTGTCCCGCAACGCACAGCAGTACGGCCCTCACTACTGTCTGATATACGTGATACCTGAAAACCAATGATATGTACTTTCGATGCTACAAGTGAAGCGAATTAGCACACGAGGTTCGGTCACTAACTTCAGCAGACACACTGCAAATATATCTATCGAAGCATGTAAGATTCTTCACAAGTTCCAGTGATTTTTCTTGATGTATAGTGGGTATGTCCATAGACTGTACTTGCCGAAGCACGGTTTTACACTTTCAAAGTATAAGGCATAGATCGAAAAATGGTATGATAGTAGTCAATTTATTGAACAAAGCTAGTTGTTTGGGCTTCGTCTTCAAAGATGAGAATGATGTCGTCTGCATAATCCAGATAGACATGGTTGTCGCCGGCAACGAATTGAACACTAGAATTTTGAAATCCTTACAGTTTTTGTCTCATTATTTCATCAGTGATGAGTGGAAACCCTATCGGACAGCACTTTCTGTAGGAAAGCTTTTGGAGACCGCATCATACACTCTCAGGAGCCCAAAAGTATCTGAATATGGGGACCGAGTTATGTTCACAAAATTCTGGGGTATACCTTGTTGAGCAAGTGCAGTTAAAAACACCAACCGATCGACAGAATCGAAAGCAACCTCGAAGTCAAGGAATGCCATGACTGTAAGTCGTGTGTACATGTGGCGTTGCACTAACACCTGGTGGAGTGTGAAGATGTGGTCGATGCAGCCACTACCCGGTCGAAACCCGGCTTGATTCTCACGAGTCAAGATTTCGCTTGCCACCGTAAGACGACGAAAAATCAGTGACCTTGTCACAACACTTTTGTAGTTACTACATTCACTGCGAGTACCTCTTTTCAAAATGAGTACTATTATCAATTCACCCCAGTTGTCTTGGACGGTCTCTCTCTCTCTCAGATAGGTCCGAATAGGCTGGAGAGGTATTGGTCGAGAAACCCACTGCCATCATTGAACAGACTAGGTGGAAAGCCGTCAGGACAAGCCACACGCTGACGCTTGAGTTGATATATGCATTCAAACACTGTTGAGATTAAAGACGGCTCCATATTTACGGTCCGCCTTTCTGTTGAAGGCCGGGATTTCGGATTAGCGGTAGAAGGTGGCCAACTGAATAGATGTTCGAATTATTGGGAGAGAACGAGGAGGGGGGTCAGTTCAATTATAGTACTTGCATCCCGTATCCTTTTTTGTGGTAGACAACATACATCAACGCAGAGGGAGTCCAGTGTACGAACAAGAGCCGTTTGTTGTCCTGCTTGCTTCAGTGTGCGAACTTTAAAGGCAGTTAGGTAGACCGGATTTCGGGGTGTCAAAACGGCCTTCAGAGTGCTCAGGGTCGACTACAAAGAAGCTGCAGCTGAGTGTGATGCACGGTAGGCAAAGTGTTTCGATCTGTGGAGAGACTAGTCGAATTGGGGCGGGTAGGGTAAAAGAGTGAGGACCTGAAAGTGTAAGAAGTGGGGCATTAGCAGTAGTATGCTTTCGCTTACCTTCTCTGCTATATGCACCAGCTGTGTGTGGCTGAATACCCCACACGATATGGCACCAGAGTATTGTTAATTGTAAGTATCATTGTTGTACGTGGGCCAGGATATTGCCAGAGTGCCCACACTGAGACAGTAGGACGATTAGCACCCTCGATCAAAGCCTGACTGCAAAGCAAAGGATTTCGGCGGAATGCACAACTAGATAACCATTCTTATAGAACAAATAGCCACGCATTTACCAACCCAAAACTTGGGGGGGGGGGCGGAGACTGCACTGTTCAGCCCTATAACCGTTGACCAACCTCGTACGAAAGACTATGTGAGTGTAGCACGGATACCCCACATTACCGTTCAGTGGGTGGGTGGAGAGACGGAGGCGCACAAACTGTTACACAAAGGCGAGGTTCAATTTCATCGTGACGGGTCTCTTCGCTTTCGGACACTCATTCAATCGTCATACACAGGGCGCCACTCAGTCACCAGGCTAGGATAGCCATTGTTCTCCACACTTTGTGCCTACGATCGAGATTTTTATTGATGCCCAGCCAGTGTCTTATGAAACCGGAAAGACAAGTGGTGGGAGTTGCCATACTTATTTAATAAGAGGCATTTTTACTTGATGGAATCGATAGTCTGCTGTCTGTTTTGAGCACTAGCTGACATGTCTGTGTGTCAAAATGAAATATCTGTAGGCCAGAATGTTTGGAGGTCGATTTTCTCAGGGTCTCAGCATATTCACAAAGTAACTTAACCTCTCTCTGTATATCAAAGTAACTATTTGGCATATTCACTTTGGAAATCCAAAGAACGTGATTACAAAACTGGGCTTCAATTTCCAACGAACACACTCATCTGCACATCGATTTGGTTTTGTCGGAAGACTCGCCTAAAACCCAAATGAGTCTCTCGTTTATGATGTCGTCACATAATCCTATGAGTAGTGTATTGCTTCTATTCGATGGATTTCGTATTGTTCAGTAGACAATTTGGGCGGTCGTCCAGGGGGATGACATCTCTCAGCAAATAAAGCGTTGTGTTGTCTGATAATCCGAACTGAGTCTTTTGCCGGTTTGTCATTCGAGCATTCACACGAGTGTCACATGCGTCAGGGAAAGTTTCAAAGGGGAAAAAATTTCCGGCTGCATTTGCCGTTCCATCTTTGTGTTATGTTCATGTTTATTAACTACATTCTGTTTGATGAGATTAGGGCTGTTCTGTTCTTTTGCGGCTTTTTGTGATGGGCTACACCCCTCTCAAGGACATCGGAAAACCTAGTTTTATCGGTTTAAATTTCTCGTAGTTCACCGTGTTAGTGGTTAATTTACCCCCTTCCTTCCGATTGTCGTCTGACCTCTTGAACACTATGTGATACTCTAAGTTTAACGGGATTCTCCTACTCTAATTAATTTTGAAGCGTTGATGATGAACGACGAATCAGATGTTCATTACTCAGCTGAGTGATTACGTCGCGCGACTTACCTAGTTTTGCTTCCTCACGGCAACTACCTTCTGGTCCCACCTTATCGTGTGCAGTTCTGTCTAGATTTGAGCAAATCGGAAACTTCTGTCCAATAGTTTTTCAGTAATGTGGTCGCCTGAAATTAGTGGCCTCAAAATACTGAATAAATCAGTGAATTTGTTAAGCTATCGAAGAAGACGATAAAGATAACCGAGTTCAGTTCTCTTCTGATAGTCTTCGACATTTCGTAGATTCGGGTCTTAATTATCCTGCCTGTTCTGTGCTTCCTCTCCTACCATAGACTTAATACAGTTTTAGAGGGGCTTGGTCCATACTTGATTAAATTTGGTTGTTCTATTTTTGGCCATTTCAAGACCAACAAGGCATGATACCGGTTGAGAAGTTGTTCGAGGATTGCAATCGCTGTACCTTTGGACAAGTATTTTGCAAAGTGAATACATTCAAGTAAAGAACGGTCACCTAAAGTTATCGTCCGTTTGTTTTACGGAAGTGGATTTAGTAAGCTGGCGAATAATGGCAACAAACTTCCATCAATCCAACTGATGAACAACGCTGGTTGTGTGGTTATTTAAACTAATTTCTTTGGAACGGTTCTTATGCGGACAATCATCTAGGGATGAAATCAGCTATATTCGTTCGTTCCATCAGTTGTCAAACTAGTTAGTCTGAAGTTACATTCATTCGCCTTACAAATAACTGCCGTACTGAACTCTGGTTGTTGTGGGGGTCGTCTATTAGGCACGTTCATTCGAGAACCTCCACTTTACTTGGGTCTTGGCAGTTTGGACCAGAACGGACCTGGGCAGGCATGGCACTCAGCAACATTCATTAGTCGAAATGTCAGGATTTCACAGCAAGGCACGTAAAGTGGACAAAGCGAATTTGTACCTCATTTGCTATCTGAATGCACCTTGGTCTTTAAAAAGGCAGCTTCACTTGTAGCAAGAGTGAATTCCGTTTCTTCTTTCATGCGGCTCAATGGGTTAAAAGTCTTTTTGTTATTATTTATTTAAAGTTTGAAGAGAAACAATAATTATCCCTGGTTTGGGTTACCACACAAGTAAAATACACCTATGGGGCGAGATGGCCCATGTGGCTACAGCGCGAATTTACTAAATGCAAGGTCAGTGGTTCGAACCCGACCTCTGCCTCTAGTTTACCCCTGTTTAGGCGTGGGCAACCTGGCAGTATCCCGGCCCTCGTGCAACCTTCGGGTGGCATGGCGTTTAGGCACCGAAAGGATGCGACAGCTGAACGATTTGGAAAAAAATACACCTGTAACACGAATTATTTCCGTGATGGTTAGGATCCATGTGCTAATTTCCAGATTGGGTCATGAAGTGGGTTTACCTCTGCTAGACACTTGCGTAGCCCACAGGAGCATTTGGTTCAACCACATCTAGTTGCATTTTTGCCACACAAAAATGCATCTTTTTGCTCCTGGTTGACGGAATCAGACAAAATTTGGAGCTGTTGAGTCAACTAGATAAGTAGCCAAAATAGCTAAAACGACAGCATTCAAGGTTAGTTGGCTGTCGGTAAAGGTTCAGATCTACAGCTTGCAGACTGAAGTTTCTGCTCCAGTCATACTTATGTTAGAAAATTTAGCTTTCCAAGTTGACTCGTAATACATACTAAGCTGAGGGATAATCAGTAATAAGGGAGCAGAGATTGTCCTCTATATAGTTGCTTAGAGGCTTATGAGAAGGTCTATTCGCAGTCGAGCAAACCCTTTTGTAATATGAGTATATGGATAGCCGTTTTTAATGCATACAGGGAGAGGCGAAAGGTGAAGTTGGTTGCAGTATACTTCCTCACTTAAATATGACCAACTTTAAAGCCAATATGACTGAATTTAACTGACTATCACTAACCTTGTCAGTGGATATGTTAGCTGTTCGCTTCTATGCCAGTTTTGCTTTCTAACGTGGGAACTCAACTAAGTCTGCCTCTGCATTTGTTCCGTCTCTGGGCATTGAGATTGCTTTGCCTCACAAACACCACTTCACAGAAGGCTCAGTGGCCTTTGAAGCAACACTGCATCCCGAACATCCCCTTGGAAATTTAAATCGCAGTTTCCGTTTTTTACACGTGGGGATGTAATGCACAGTCCGTTGTCAAGGTGTAATGCACTGAAAATCCTTACTCTTTAGGAACGACACTGAGTTGGAATTGGCACGCCCATGGGAACCCAGACTCTGAACTTCTCATATTGTTCTCGTCATCAGTGAACTTTTAATAATGGTGTGGTCAAACTGCAGGACAGAGAAAAGTCTGGCATTAATAGTTAGAACAGGAACTGAATTTCCATGTTTTCTTCTTGCGATCAGACACTGGAACAATAGGTGAATAATACTGCTCAGATCTTGCTGATGATGGTTCATGGGGACCAGGAAAATTCACTTTACCTGAAGCGAGACTCGTCACTGAGCAGGCTTTAAAGCAGTTCGACTTTTTAAGAACAGATGACTAGAAACAGCTCGCGTTTTTACTCTACTTTTAAACTTATGAGTAGCCTAATAAAAAGATCTTCAGCGAGGGCCTTCCAGTGGCCTCGTTTTTGGCGCTGTTGAGGTATTAAACCAAACGGAATACGGCGTTTCAATGTAAATGGGCAATCTGTTCTTCTCAAATCAAGTTCCGAGTAGGTCCACCGAGAAGCCGATTGGAGTCGTTGTTTTTGATGGGATTGTCACAATTTAGCTAATTTGTATCGTGGCTATGCATGCACACAGATGGGCATGAAAACCTAAGAAAAATAAGATCTCAGGATCCAATGAAACTCATCCATTAGAGTTCCAATCAAGAAATGGTTTTAGTATCTAAGTGTCAGTGGCGAATTTCATCAGGCTGTCATCGTCAAACCAATTCACTAGTTAGATAAATCAGGATGAAACCCACCTATTAGTAGACCGGAACTAAAATTGTGGAAGGCCACACAACCGAGCAATTTTCTTGTCCGAGTTGGTAGTAGATAGTATTGCTTACAAGAAAAAATTGATCGAATCTGGTAAAATGGTCCTACGCTGCCTAATTGGATACGGGCTTCACTAATTGTGCGGTGCACCACGTCAGTTTAAACAAAGTACTACCAGTATCAAGAACTTACGCATCAGAACGTATATTCCGGAGTCGTGGTCTTACGTCCTCCTCTTTTGGCTCACCTGAACCACCATCGTCATCGTTATCATCGTTATCATCGTTGCCATCGTTCATCATCATCATCATCATCATCATCATCATCATCATCATCATCATCATCATCAGCAGCAGCAGCAGCAGCAGTAGCGGCCGCAAAAACCGCATAATTACCTTACACTAGTTATAGTTGTCACCATTTCGTTCGCTGATCATCTGGAGGGATGGGTTAGACAGCTGCGTATCAGAGGAAGTAGCTTATATTATAAATAAAAGAGTGTCCGTGAATTTTTAATTGGGAGATTAGAGGGAGAGCCATGCGTTGAACTTAATGGCTTGGATGCCCAAGCGTAAAATAGGGCGCGACTGCGTCATCTCTGACAATGTCTCGTGGTATCCATCCAGGAAGACGGTAATGGCCAGCGCAGCTAAGTTTGCTGGTAATGGCTTACATACTTCACTGTCAAGTCATTGTTTAACTTCCCTGGGCCCGTTTCCACCCTTCACATGGTTTGAGAAAAGACCCCTTTGAGGAAGCCGGTCGACTTCCATACGGAGCACGTGACCCAGCCAGCGCGACCGATGCAGTGTGTCCAGTTGACCTACCGTGGGCGAGTTATTGTCCTCAAAAAGCATTCAACCTACTTCAGCATTACTGATCCGGTGATTCCATAAGGCTAGGGATATGTTAAGAAAATGTATAAATCCACGAGGTATTCATTATGTAGGAGCTTTTAACGTCCGTGCTCTATGTCAAATTGGCGAACAGGCAATGCTTTCTGAAACCTTATACCCCCTTAAAATGGATGCATGCTGTGTCTCCAAAACACGCACACAAGACCTGAGCCTGGTTATGCATCTCAGAACGCCGAGAATGAACTCAGCTCTTTCACATTTCTCCTTCCATGTGTCCGGTAACCTAGAAGTGACGAAACGTGGAATATATGACGTGGGAGTTGCACTCAGCATCAGAGCTGAATGTGCTTTGCTGGTTGAATCCCAGTGAACAGTCGCCTTTGCGCCGTCCGGTCATCCAGTTCAATGAAGTTCAACGCCTCTTTACATAAAAAGCGGTGCCTGTTTGTAGTGTCGGCTTACGCCCCAACGTACTACAGTTTTGATGCTGAGGAGAATACTCTCCACTGAGAGCTATCCGCGCTCCTTCGTCAAGCAAAAGCATCGATATTGTAATCCCTGCGGGCGATTTGAATGCTCAAGTAGGTCTTCTGAACTCCCGGGAATCACATTTTGGCGGCGAGTTGGAGTCGCTGCTTGCCTCACAGACAACGAAGATCGATTCCTTCAAATGTATGGTGATCATGAACTGTTTCCGGCTAGTACAAACTTTTAACATAAACGTTTGCATCGTATAACCTGACGGCTACCAAATGCAAATCAACCGTGGAGCTGGTTGGACCACGTGACCATCAGCAACCGAAGAAAAGCCACAATTCAAGACTGTCGTTCCTTCTGGGGCACACCAGATTGATTCCGATCACGCCGTGGTACGTAGATACCCAGGAGCTCGTTCCACGTCAGGTCCTAGCAAGTCAGCAAGAAGCATGCCAATTCATTATCTTTGAGGAACTACCAAAGCTCAACAGTGTCGATCTGAGCATGTGGATACGGGAAAATGTTAGCGGCCATCAGTACTGTCTGACTTCTCCGATTCGACCACAAGACCACAGGATGTTGTCAACTGACTGATGCCAGGAAATCCATACTAGCAGGTAACGTCTAAGACGGTGCACACAAATCCCTCAAACGCCAAATAGTGAAGAGGCTAAGGAAAGATTGAGAGCTCTGGTGGACATCGAAAGCCCTATATCAACTGATACGATCGACTGGCCTTAGGAAAGCAACGGTCAGCGAAACGATAAGTGAAAAGGATGGCCCATGAATTTGCCTGCAAAAGCGTCGACTAGAAAAATGGGCTACACACTTCAAAGAGCAGCTTAGCTGGCGTGCTGCAACTAAGTCTGTGGAGATAGCGCATACGGGCGAATGGAATGTAAATCTTGGTTGTCCATCTGAAGAAAAAATAAAGTACGAAATATCCTTACTGAAACGTGGCAAGACACCAGGACCGGACGGTTTGTATCCAGCCCTCTTTAAAGAAGGCGGAGAATCCCTGGTGGCTTATGTGACAAAGTTAATTGTGGCTATACGGAACGAAGAAAAGGTGCTTGCAGTATAGGGCATGTCGACAAATATTCCTATCTTCAGAAAGTTATGCGCGGACGCCGTGTGAAAGCCACAGTGGCATCAGTCTGTTAGCTGTAGTATCGAAGGTGCCCTCTGGCCTCATTCTTCGAAGGTTGAATGAACACAGGGACAGACAGATCAGTGAAAACAAAGCTGGGTTCTGTCCCGCAGTAGGATGCATCAATCATATCTTCACCCACCGAAAGTCTCCGGAGCAGCGACACTGATTCCAGCAACCAACAATGGTTGTGTTTCTTGACTTGAAAGCTGCCTTTGACTCTGTAAACCGTCGGGGACTATGGTAGTGTCTGTGTAGGAAAGGTGTTCCCCACAAATTCTTGACCGTCCATGAGGCGCTGTACGCCCGTGGCCGTGTGAAGGTCTACAGAACGCTCTCTTCTGAGTTAGCCACATTGAGTTGTGTCAGACAATACTGTCCTTTTTCACCTTTCCTCTTCAACTTCGTCATTGATACGATCATGGAAGACTCGCTATCAGCCTCCAATGGCTGTGAGGTCAAAATGCTTCCGGGGCGTCCGCTCACAGATCTGACGCCGTCGTAGTGCAAACAATAATAACTAATCTAAATAATTCTGCCTCAGGGTTTGGCATGCATTTCCCACCTGCAAATTGTAAAGTGCTACTGCAAGACTGGGTGAGCTCGAACCCTAGCCTCATGCTTGCGATGAATCGATTGAGGAAGTAGACAAATTTGTTTACCTGGGCAGCTGTATCACTTCCAATGGTCTCGCAAAGGATGATATCTTCATCCGGATTGGGAAGGCCAGAGCAGCTTTTTTGAACCTGCGTCACCTATGGGTTAGGCGTGACGTCACGTCATCTCTCAAGAGTCGAGTTTACAATGCAGCAGTGCGATTTATATTGCTATACGAGTCAGAAGCATGGCTACTGTGCTCCAAAGAGTCAAAAGACTTGCAGTGACTGACCATCGATAACTTCGGACCATTGCTCTATTCTGGTGGGAACACCGAGTAAGCAATGCTTAGGTACGCCGGATGGTATTTGGAAGAAATGGCTCACCTTCGATAAATGAACTGATTATACTGCATAGGTTGCGCTGACTTGGTCACGTGCTGAGTATGACGGTCAACCGATTTCCTCGAAAGGCACTTTTCGCACAACTACGTGAAGGGTGGAGGAGGGCCAGAGGTGGTCAAATAATGACTTGGAAGCGAGGTATAAAAGGCATTACCGGCGAACTCGGCTGCATTTGTCATTGCGGTCTTCCTGGATGGGGACCCCGATACAAGACAAATCAATAGTTAGGGACTGTCAGATATGGCCCAGTCGCGACTTCAACAATGCTGATGCATCCAAGCCTTCAATGCACAGCACCCTTTTCAATCTCCCCGCTTGACAGTCCACTGACAGCGCCGTATTTACGCACCAATGTATCAGCTCCCGCCTCCAACGCCTAGCTATCTACCTCACCTCCCCATATCATCAGTGAACGAAACTGTAGCAGCCACAATCACTGTACGACAAGTTCGCGGTTCTTACATCTGGGTGATAAGGATGACTACTTAAGGCGGTTTACAGATGAGTCTGCCGACAGTAAGGAATATCACACAACTCCAATAACGGACCCTTACTGACAAGTAGCTTCTTGATGACGCGGCTTACGTGAAAAATTTACCTCTCCTGTTAGTTCACATCTCTGAGGAACCAACTAGGCATGACAGACAAGGTTCTACCCTCCACTCACTAGAAGAGAAAGTAGGTAAACAACTTCTGGTGTTGTTATTGGCCCTGAAGCCTTTGAAGTCAAGTTGCTGTGACCGAACTTCCTAAATATAGTGTACAACGAATGGAAATTAAAAATAATAAGTAATTGTTTGGCATTTTTGTGTATCCCCAAGTTCGCACCAAAGAAGAAAACGAGTTATATCCGGTCGCATATCTAGAGACCGGAAAAAATAAGTAGATATTTCAATAAAAACATCTATTGTTGATAAATCGGCATTGGTGACGGAGGCTGCACCTTGATTGGGATCGCTGATTTTTCCTCCTCCGGTGATAGCAGATTTTGAGTCCCGGCAGAGGTCGACCTCAACTCCTGATTAGCTTCAAGATCCGTTTCTATTTCATTGGCCGTTATTTTGAAGCTTGTTTTCGCAGTAGGTCGGTTGGACGGTCTCCTTCCTTTGACTTCAAATATATCACAAGAAGAAACTCTCAAGCTTGCTTCTTGAAGTATCCTCTTCGCAAATCCAAGCAAAACCACGTCTTCTGCATTACTCTCGGAATTCGTTGATTTCTCCGGGGTGAGAATCCCGTTGCAGGATGTGTTGTCTGTGATGTTTGATAAGTTGTATTTTGTAACAACTCTTTTGTGAGCTTTTTTCACCATTCGGCCCAGATTAGTATTCCTCTCGTGGTTGGGAAACCCTGAAGAAGGTTTACTTTCTTGTTTTGTGAAGGAAATAATCGCTAGCTTAAGCGGCTTCGATATTTTGGAAACGGATCTATTTGTTTTGGCTGTAGGTTTCTCAACACATGACTGAGTTGCTCCAAGGTAACTGAAAGGACCGCGTTTCTGTGGAGCACCAGACCGCACTTTTGTCTTGGTTTTTTCGGTCGCATCGTTTTTGGATAGATCGGTTTTGCAAAATATCTGACTTCGATGTCTAGCATAATGTCGAGCCCCAGAATATTGTTCCGTACGAACGTCTGTTGGAACCAATAGACTTAGTTCACGTGAAATGTGTCCACGACTCAAGGAACTACTGCTCCATATGTTACGCCGGCGTGGATCATTCCCTCCAGAGGCTGGTCTACTAAAGGGAGGCGCTACATCTCCTTTGGCAAGAGGGGGCTTTTCATCAGATGTCTGATCCGCAGAAACTACTCGTTTCTCCTCAGCTAGCGAACCGACCACCTTAAGATTCGTTTTGATCATCGTTGGCGTATGTTGTTGGAATCTCTTCGTCTTCATGCGTTTACCGAAACATTTCGGTTTAATTGTATTTGTCCTAGCTTTCATAGGGTTCTTCTCTTTGCGGCAGTAAAGCACCGTGTTGCTTGTCACTCGCTTTTCGGAAGAAGCTGGTACTGCATCGATTCGGTTGTTTGGGGAAATCACTTTGATTGGTAGGCTTCCATCCGATTGCGGCGGGACCGTAAACAGATTAATGGTGGATTCCGTTTTGTTTTTACTCGGTTCGTTTTGTGTAGCAGTGGGTGGTATACTTTGAAAGAAAGAGACAAGGCAAGCACATGGTGATGCGGCGTCCTTTAGATAGTCGAAGAATTTGGTCAAAGCTACCAAGACTACATTTTCTATATGTGAAAAATAGCAAACTGTTTATGTATAGAAAATTCGGGCATGAAAAAGCAAATAAAATCAGGTCAAATATCCTCAAAACCGGCACTTGTTCTTTGATCCGGTACTGATGTGTTTGGAAGCAAACCTATACCCACTGCTCAGTGTAACAGAGTGAAACCTGTCCACACGCAAAGTTGTGGTGACATATTCAGGACTCATTCACAACTAATCTAGGTGTAGAGCCTCTGAGATTTCGGTAGACCTATCCTTAATATGGAAATATTATTTCTTATTGGTCAACGAATACGTTGCATAAAATGCTGATTTGGTTTCACTTGCCTTGAACACATTGTGCAGCTTTTCCACTGCTGTCGAGTAACAGCAGTTGATACTTCATGTATAGTGAGGTAGAATGGAACTATAACCACTGGCATACGGACTTATCAGTCAACCTCGAAGATACTATGGTTCAGGCAGCAGAACTGTGGAGCAATTCATTATTCTATAGGATAGGGCAGTTATTACATTTGCTTAAACGCAGTGAAATTTTTTGAAGAAACCAGATTGATACACTATGGCACTTGCGTGTGTATGATTGCATGCTATTCTGAAATGGTATTCATGGTTTGACGGACCTGTTTTCTGCCAACTCTATTAATGATCGCTCCGGGATCTGTCAGGCCATGCTAAATGTTTGGCTGGTTACCTTTTAAACATTTTCTCAATGAAAAGTTCTACTGAATACCTTGTGTTATTCAGTCAGGAAAGTTACCACTGTGAGTTATATAGGTGGATGGAACTGTAGTCGAATGATAAATACCACAAACTATGTGAGAATATCGAGTCAAATTACGGATTCCTGGCGTACGAACCCGCTCTTGACTAAGAAACTGTTAGGTCTTGGAGAAAAGTTGCAGATTTCGCAATACTTTAAACAGAGAGACAAGCCTTTATAGGACATTTGTCCGTGCGATGAAGCTTGCCTAGCTTTGTCTTGCGTACTGTAAGTCGGACACGCCAATACTTAGTGGCTGGTAGCTAGAAACCGAAGACAAGGGCAGCTTTCAACATTACAAGACTTTAAAAGCCACACTTAAAGCTGCCACGTTCACACTGGAAAATAAGAAGGAATTATGGGATCTTTTTGAGGTATTTAGGCCGGAACAAACTGATTATTGGTTGTCGATTTGTTCGCTGAGCTGAGCTGGGCAATTTGATTGCAAACGTTTCATCATCAATGGAGCCCCAGACATCATCAGTGCGTTGTTGAGGAGTGTAGTGGTGGGTAGCTAGTGGTAAGTGGTTAGTAGCTACCCACCACTACGCTCCCTAACAATGCACTGATGATGTCATCTCGACTGGCGATGAAACGTTTGCAATCAGATCGCCCAGCTCAGCGAACAAAACAACGACCATCTACTCTACCTCAGCTTCTGCTGATTATTACTTGTTATGTCAAATCTCTCAGTTGACAGCCGATCAACAGTATGGCTCGTGGGATCCAACCACACGAATCTAATTGAGGAAGCACGCTTTTTTGGGGCTGCAGCCAGTGGATATTACCGAACAAGATAAAAGTGTGCGCAGAACTCTAGTTGCAAACTTCGATAAGCTGTATGCTAGGTCCAACTAAAATAGAGCAGCAGGCACTTGTGGCTATGTTTAGAATTTCGCCAAAAAGACTGGAAATTCCGTCCAAAGGGTCAAATAGCTAACTGATGGAGCTGACTGCGAAAGTGAATTTAATCAATTTATTCTCGGGCAGAAGGATGAGCCTTTTAGATTATGTGGCAGCCGTTAGCAACGCAGAATATTTCACCAACTATGTGCCAATGCAGTACTAACGCAATAAGCGACATAGCATCAGTGCCATTAAGTAAATT
This sequence comes from Opisthorchis viverrini, assembly GCF_000715545.1. Classification (NCBI taxonomy): domain Eukaryota; kingdom Metazoa; phylum Platyhelminthes; class Trematoda; order Opisthorchiida; family Opisthorchiidae; genus Opisthorchis; species Opisthorchis viverrini. The sequence continues at coordinate 1,445,577 of NW_008751695.1, forward strand.
TTTTGGTATCAGGTAGTGACAACGGCCAGAATCTGGTGAACTGCTTTTGACATTCAAGCAGTACGTAGACGATATGGAGTACGACAACAATGATACCCAAGCGATATCCAGCATGTCACTCAAAGCTAAAGAATCCACCCTAACCAACGATCTGATAAGCTGATGAGCGCAGATCACTTTCTGCGACGGAAAAGGCCAAATTAGCATCTTAGTAAACGAATATTAGAATCCCCTGGACGCATCAATCAAAAGTGATTTGGTTAGTAATCAGAGACGAACACTTACCACTGTCTAATGAAGGATGCAAGACTGTGCGATTTCTTCAGTAGTTCACGATTTTCAACATGATTTTCAACAGGGTTATGGGACATTCTGGAAGCCTGTTGTCCATCATTTGAACGTGGCACTGGAAGCTGAACGCCTTCCACACGTAAGTCTAATCCGATATATACCAACGGATTGTGTAAAGCCTGGCGGTAGATTTGTTCAAAATGTCCTGTCTCACAATTGCGGTCCAGTCGTCTATCAAGAACAACTTATAGTAAAGAGAGGAAAGTAGAAAATCCAAATTTTGAATTTACCGTATTTCTGACAGCTATTACTAACAGTTATTATGCTTACCTAGATTTGATCAATATCAACGGCGTCATTTGGCCGTGTATATGTTGTTACATCAGTTGAGTACTAGTGAATTCACAGTGGAGGTACACGGGATTTCAGATGACAACTGCTTGTAAACGTATACTGTTTATAATACTACTCATAAACAAAGTGGAAAATATCGAGCTGAAGTCCTGAGAGGAGGATACAAAAATCCACCGCTGTCCGCTGAACACCAGTGGTAACAACCCAAGAGCCAAAACTGCTAACCTAGGGTTACGCGTCTTTTCCCACCCCCGGATGAATTCCACCTAAGTCTGAAGTGCCTCATGTGGCTAAACTACCGATGGTTCGGTCACATCTGTTAAAATATCTACTCGAACTCCATGTTGAGCGTGCATCAGCTGTTCTGCAAGGACTGAAAACCATCAAGAAAGAAAAATCGGATTCCCTGGGTAAGTCAGCTGAGTAGACCGAAGTCCAAACTATTTCTAATGCTATTGCTGTGCAAAATGGTAAGTGGGCGCTGGTTCCTGGCTTCAACAGCCTAAAACATATCTAAATACCCTACACCCACATGGCGAAGTCCAACAGGAACAAAGCATTCAGCGTTGCTGCGTTTTATTAGGGATACAAAGGACTGATGGGAACCAAATGTTCATGTGTATTCCTTTAGTCACGTCTATCTTCACTAACGATGTGATCTGGATCTCGCCAACCTTGGTAAACCTGGCCATATGCACCAAATATCCGTGGAGAGAGCCAAAAAGTAAGGTCGTAGGGGGTACTAGGTTCCTGTATTTACTTATGCCAAACCATATTTTATTACGGTTTCACTGATACCATCTTTATGAAAAGACCTCTTGCGGCTGATAACTGTTGGCAGTTTTGTAGCCATTACGAAATGAGTGACAAGATCTACTTTGCGACAGGTACTGTTCTCACTGCCCCTCACCATTTATTACAGTTGCTGATAACGACTGAATTTGCTAACTTCAAGTAATCTCTTGAAGAGTCGAAAAATGCATTAGAATATATTCGAATGCAAGTATCCTCATAAAGGATGGATTCTAGTGATAACAGGATGGATCATCCCTTTCCACAAAGTGGAGCGGTTTTCTCCGCAAGCAAGTACCTAAAATGCATGGTTCCAGCGCTAAATCCGATACAATAGGCTCCTTTGGCCAAATATTTTTATTTGATAGCACTGTTTCAGAACAAGTAATCTAAACCCGGTATCGAATCCAGGGATGTTTGTTTTCATATGCGCAAAACTATGTTTCCTGACGATTAGCACCATGATACAGCAGAATAAATCGGTAAAATACATAGAGCACAAAGTTCACAAAGTTGGTAGATGAGGAAGGCACTAATTGTGGCATTACCTCGAGAATTTACGGAGAATGTCTGCACAGTTAACCCACTGAAATGCATGAGACTCGCAGCATCTGTTGCAGGGAAGTCTGATGCCAAGTAGTAAGTGTAGCATACAAAGCTTTGGGGATGAAATAACAGGTAGATAGTGTTTCAGCATTATATAACTTTGTCACATTTCCTCGCTTACTCTGTCCGTCTCCGAAAAGCACTGTTCATGAAACGAACCGATTGTTTCGGAAGTTCACACTCTGGTAAACATCTTCGGTCATATCGATGTCTACAGAAACGGGTTCAAAGGTGATAATGGAGGGCTACTGTGAGTAGCCCATCTATAATGTCAACGTTAGAAGTTATCGTTCACTAAAAAACCTTTGGTGATCGAAATGTGGAACCAAACCGTTGTAATCACTTCAAAATCACTCACCTTTTATGGTGTCCTCTAGTACATTGGCTGTCAGCTTGGCCGTAACCGTTGTGCTGGGCGCCATACATGGACTGGAGTTAATTTCAAGAAGCCATACCTTGAAGTCCTCGGTAAGCATAAAATCCGCACCATACAGCGCAAAACAATTCTGCGAAATTCAATGCAAAAATTTAACTCTCCATACTATTTTGTTTTTCCACGAAGTACCAGTGAACCAGGATCCCTATTGAAACAGTTTGACAAATTGATTTCAATCCGTCCTAGACTGATATGGACCATATTTGCCGCAACATTAAAACGACTGACGTAAGGTTTTTAAAGTTTTTTTACTAAATCACTGCACGAAAAAGCTATAGGTTCTTCTTCTACTTTACACAATCTGTTATTATTGTGGCCTTTTTTCGAGCGGTCGACTCTTTTCACCAGTCTACCGGGAAAATTTCCGAATGGAAATCTGCTTGTTGATATTTAAGACAGAATTGGCAAATCTCTGTTATCCCTATTTTTAAGAACAAGGATTAGGTATGAGGCAGCAGAAATCAGTGTCATCCAGATACGGAGAGGCTTGTTTTCACAGCGCCGTGTGAGAAACACCATAAAAGCGCGGATAATCTCTGACACGGCGAGAAAAACCCGGAAGAAGTGGAAGAGAACTTGAATACTGAAAGAAAACTCCACCACTATAATCAACAGCAACAAAAGCTGATGCATTTGTTCTTGAAATCATGACATGACACAAATCAAATCAGTCCGAAAGCATGCCAAATCAGATGAAAAAGCGATACATTATTAGTATACATCTTTAGACACCTAAGTGAGCAAACAAATAGGGTGATTATTGGGGAAAACAACCAAAAACAGGAATCTATAAAAGACTGCAACAAGGCCTCCCAAGGAAGCAATTGGGTGATCACCTTGCGAACATCCATGCCATCTTGAACGCACAGCAGTGCACCAATTATTGCACGTTTCATCTCTGGCTGAATCTGACTGTCCCAAGTGTCTTCCCGTCCTTGATTTCTAACAACGAAAGAAGGAATAGGAATACGTGGTGCATATATTAGGCAAAAATGTCATTTAAAATGAAAATATGGTTAGTTTAATCTTATAGTTGAGGTCAATATTTCAGGTTATTCCAACAGTGCCGCACTAAATAAATAGGAATTAGGTGGAAGTGACTAGAAAATTGCTTTTAAAACCAATCACATTGATGTTTCCATAAAACTAGGAGAAACTACTCAATATCGAGTACGAGTGTAGAGTTTATCAATGCTGTTATGGGTATCTCACTTGAGCCAACTTCGGAACTGTTTCAGGGTCCACATATTCTCCGCTGGCAGGCTTTCAGACCGCGCTCCGTTTGTGTACTTGTGTTGGATCGAGTTGTTCGACAGGTGGATAGCTCTATAATTTAGTTTGGCAGAAGAGGCATGAGTTAAAATGCGTATTCATTAGGCCACTCTTCAAAGAATAAACAGTTGATAGTTTGTTTCAACCACTCCGGTTTACGAGGTCAAATCTTTACCAAAAATGTTTTGTAGCATTTGTGCACTAAATGAACGAAAATGTGTATTTTGCACTTCACACAAGTGTTATTCTTAAAAAACAAGCGGATCGGAAGAAAATTTCATCCGAGGTCAAGATTGATGTTATAGTTTTATGGATATCCGTTGAACGGTTAATCAGCTTGTCGTCGAGTCGTAACTCATTTTCTAATTGAAGAGATAAAGTTTAATTGATCTTTGATGTTGCCTTGAAGAGAAAATGCTTTGCTATTTTCTTTCTGTTCTTTCTCCATAGGATAGCACTTTGGCTACCTTAATTCAGGAAGCGAATCATCTCGTGTTGTCTTGTGTCTAAGAGCGAAAGGATGTCATAGTTGCCTTTAAGACCAAATATCAGATTGCACGAAGCTATACTATAGTATAATTTACTATACCAAACTACGCTAGACTGTACCATATTATTCTGTGCTATACCACTGTGCTATCCTATCCTATTTTATCAAATACTGTACTGTACTACACCATACTGTGTAATGCTACTTCGTGCTGTTATTCGACAACACCGACTTACTTAGTTGCAAGGGGAAGGCAGTCAGTACTAGGTATTCAGTATATCTTTACTCCGGTGGTGTTGGAAGTGCAATGTGAAGTTCTTGTTCACTTGACCTTTCTGTATTTTATCGCTAACATTTCTTCACACTGCTGAGGCGATCTCGCTATGGTAGTTATTGTCACAGACTTACTCACTGAAGTCATCCAGTGTGAATTCTTGCGAGCAGAAGCGCAAGTAGCATTCATTGTACCACCACACAGTAAGGGGGGACCAATCAGTTACGAGAAACCACTGACGTATATCGAATTTTGTCTTGTACAGAAGCAGCGGTGTCTCTAAGTATTTTTGCACAACGAATCGGCAGTCTCCACAATTTAGTGAGCCCTGTGAGATCCGCAGCACTTCGTCTAGCCGGTTAGAACAAGTGATACCTGAGATGAGAAATTCAGGATATCCGAAGTAAGCAGGTGCCGCGTGAAAGCGGAACTCAAAAAGAGGTCAGTTAATTGAAGAGATAAGGAAATTACCCGTGATTTCCATGTTTAGAATGTTTCTTTATGTTTAGACAGTGGGGAAATGCCGAAGTGAAAAAATGGGCCCATCCATAACAAGTTTAAATTTTTCGGTTAGAACAAGTGATACCTGAGATGAGAAATTCAGGATATCCGAAGTAAGCAGGTGCCGCGTGAAAGCGGAACTCAAAAAGAGGTCAGTTAATTGAAGAGATAAGGAAATTACCCGTGATTTCCATGTTTAGAATGTTTCTTTATGTTATGTTTAGGGGGAAATGCCGAAGTGAAAAAATGGGCCCATCCATAACAAGTTTAAATTTTTCCCACAAAAACTCTTAATAATAATATAATGTAATATAATAATAATATACGGCATGCAGGCGCAGACTGATGTCCATTCTTGATGAAAAACTTCATGGACTTGGGGGTTTGTGCCGACCTTCCAGGCGTCCACTATGGGGCGACATTCGGTGGACTGTCGGTGAATTTCAAACAGTTTTACTATACTTCCTTTATATACCTGTAGATAATAGCGATCAAATCATGCGTCGTTCATCGCCGATTTTAACTCCATTGGAATTGGTAGTCACCAGAATAAGTTCATTCTGCGCACACAAAGCCACACTTAGTCTTAAAACAAAAACTCACCAGAATTTGTGCTGGATTGCAAAAAATCCCACCAAAAGTAGGATAACTGATTTGAAAATATCTAATTCAAATAAACAGTCACATCCTTTTCTCACACGTGTTCTTATACATTTCTAGTCATAGATCCAAGAGGATCCAAGTTGATCGGATGGAGAGAATCTCAAAATGAATGGCACACTTCATTTTTCATGAGAAAAGTAGAATATCTAGACATTCGCGAAAGTCCACAAGTGACCTTAACTCTATACGTTATCCCCAACTCTGCACAGGGACTGAGCCGGATCTTAACAACGAGTATACTACGGATCATTACCTCATGTCTCTTTGGGCAAATTTGCGTTGTATTCAGTCTTCTGTGAGGAATACGACCTCAACTAGTAGCAAATTGTTTTGACTGATCGTAGTCTAATTAAATCGTACTGTATGCCAAAAGACCAGTATAACTCACCCCGGCCACGCGATTTTGCCCCGGGTTTCAAAATCCATATGTTGCTTGTTCCATCCAAATCAAACTGTGGAAGCAGTTTGCGAAGATAGCAGCACAGTTTATGGCATACTTGTGCGTATCCTCTCAAGTTGAGAATCATTTTTGGGTTTCTGATAAGATAAAAAGCAGTACAAGCGAAACCCATCAGAGTCACTCAGTGTGAAGAATGAAAGGGGTGCATCTACTTTCCACTGAAGGCTGTGATCCTTGACACTGTATTGCATAAATCATCTATATGGCAACTGCCAAGTGAGGATTCGGTTGCATTATCCTAGCTTCGAATTCTTTTCAACGTGGTTCTGGTACTAAGGAATTGCTATTTCCACCACACGGGGATGCAATTCATCATTTTTAAACGAAATATTTTCCAACTCTCACCCTAACGGGATCCACTTTGTTGAAATGTTTTTCAAATTTTGGTCTTATTATTCAATGAAGGAAATAAGTTTTATGATTGTGAGTTCTAGGACTGTCTGACTGAGTAACGGGTAAACAGTGGAACCTGCGCATCAATGACTGAGAAATTCTTCTTGAATCACATACCAGTGTCAGAAGGCCCTGCCTTTCTATTAGGCCTGTTTATTGGTAGTTACAGTGATCACAATCAGAAATGGATTTCCAGACCAAACTGGTTTCATCATAATGCGCCATAACTAAGCTTTAAGCCCCTTTAATTTTCTTGATAAATTTGCAACTTTGGACCTTTACAGACTATCCAATTGAACTGTTTGTTCGAACCGGCCGTTGATCCTCACGCAATATTGGATAGGTTCTAAGTCATTCATGAGAAATGACCAGAACATTCACGGGAAGACCTCTGAAAAAGGTGAATTAGTTTATTTAAAGACCAGTTTGACAAACACCAATCCGATGCGAAGGATGATCCTAATATTGACGAGAGTGATAGAACTAGCAATGATGTTGCTCTTGATGGTAATGACGGCGACGATATTGATGATCTTTATTAACAGTCTTATGATAACGATAATGGCAATGATGTTGAAGGTACTGATATTTCTAAAAAATCAACTGGTGGAGTTCGTGCTTTTAAATCATCACAATATGGAGTACACTAAGCAGGGACCAAAGAGCTTGTGCTGCCAGCCCAAGTTTCTTATGTGCCGCTTTTCCGTTTCATCAGGTGATAGAGTCAAGACTGCATGACTGGGTCTTAGAACGAACAGTGAGCTTTTTGGCCGTCTGTGAAAGACTAGAAGCATGTCTATTTCTTCTCTCATTGTGGTAGTATTTTTACAGCAGCGTCTTCGAATAATCACGTACGGATTCCGGAAAGAGAAGCACTTTCATAGACACTCAATTTGATTTGATTTGGGTCACCTTAAGGTAGCCCTGTGGAACAGATAATAAAGTTCCCATGCTCCTGAACTTCCGAGTTGGCTGTTTGTTTTGTTCAAGAGAGAAATCAAGATGCAAACAGTAAATTTGACAGCTGTATCGAATTCACCTAGCTGGAGGAAGGAACTCTTTCGTTACTAATGGTAACAAACTGGTGGAAAACGCCTTCTGCACATTGCCTACTGAGCACAAACAAATGTGCAGCTTGCTGCTTGGATAGTGGTGAGGAGTGGGCAATTGTTGCTGTTGGGATTTGCCGCAGGAGAAGCGATACATGCATTTGTGAACGCTAAGTGACGTACTTCCTGGTTTCGTAGTACCAGGTAAGAAACTGATCCCATGGCCAGAGCTTTTCATTGAGTTCCTGAAAAACGAAAACGTGAACCAATTTTAGGAATAGTAGTACCAGTCATCTGTGGCTAATTAGGTGACGACACTGACAAAGCGGGAGAGTGCGTTTGTGAACAAGAAGGACTCTCCATTCAGTTTCCTTCTCTTTCTGTATGTATACTAACTAACACGGCGTTTGCTATAGCAAGCGGCAGAAGAAAATAAAACTAAGAGCGCTTTTCCGTAAGCAAATTCGGTGTAGACGCTGATACTAATGAAATGGCTAGGAAAGTAACTGTGATGAGAAAAAGCTGTCGAAAAAATGTCAGGGCTGGATATTACTGTCAACATTTCGCCTAACTGGCTCACAGGAATCTCTCGGAGTCAATCAAAACACAACCATAGTTGTCAGTGGTCAAGTTCCACATGAAATCAGCTTTATTGCAGTTGTGATTTATCGATCGATACACACGATGCGCACTATATTGCCGGTGTACTACCTACTAGTGTTACATCTCAACACTGGTTTCTTCTCATAAACGCTGCACAATATTTTTCATAATTACTTTCACACAATATCCACTTTTTTCAGCAACTTCACAAAGCAAAATTTGTGGGAGTTATAGCATTTTAGAAAACGTACTCTCTCAACTGTCGGGTCATTAGGAACGTGTGGTAGAGAAATGCATTCCGCATATCTTCTGTAGCAAAATCTCAAGCCTGGGATTCGAAGTGAAGGATTTTGCAAACAGCAGTTTGTGTCTGTGCTTCATGAAACTTCATGAAGCGATTGTACTTTTTTCAGACCATGATAGAAGTCGTTCGCAGTAGACACAACTGGCGGGGTTCGAGACTTGGTAGACTGCAACTTTTTATGTGCAAACCTTTCAGAGTGTCTCAGACCATCCAAATATTTAACTTTAGACTGAGGGAGATTTAATAAACGTAGACACCATTGAATAACCAAGACCTCATTTATGAAACGTTGGAATTCGCAGGGTGGGTCAAATGTAAAGTGTGGGATTTGTCCAATATTTCCTACTGATTTTGAGAAACGGCAACACTTAAAAGTGTAGAACTTCTGTCACAGTGCTAGGCCATCGGCCTCCACCATTCCCACGAGCGCCGTTATGTGATATGTGACGGGGGCCGAAGGAAATCAGTAAGATAAAAAAAACCAATAGAATAGACTGATAACACCAGCACATCAAAATTACACAAATGCAGTCTCCATTCCTAGAACACTGATGCTGCTGTCTCTGGGGATGATGCTGACTGGCCAATGACTATCAGCGCGACCCTGTCTGTTTTCTTGCAGCTCATGTTCGTCCGAATTTAGACGATCTTCGGGAAAATCCAATGTATTATCATTTTTAGCTAAATTCCATGTTCACAGGCTACCAAGAAGACGTGTTACCTGATTCTGAGCAAATTGTGATGAGAAGAGCTGATAAAGAGAGAAATATGGCAGCGTGAAATTATTTCTGTCCCTACGCTTCTCGAGGATTCTACACTCAGGACTTAAGAGAAGACACTCCTTTTCTACCAAGAGCGAAAAACCATGGTGGAAATGTTCTAAAAGGACTGTCCAGATTTACTAATCTACCGATATTTTTAACCTTCACACGATAGTCTCTTAATATAGGACTGGCGGGTTTCAGAGATGTCTCGGATGCACGATACCTATGCACGACGATTGGTCTCCTTATCTGAACGAATTGTGGGTCACTGCCGACTCCAGCAGTGCACCCAGTAGAGTTGCTCCTGGTCGCTCTTTACAGTAATGAGCCGAGTTATTTGTGGTCATTCTAAGCCACAACAGCATCCTTAATGAAGTTTAAGGATGAAGCTTTTTTATGGCAGTCTCGGTGGTGTATCTGCATAGCTGCAGGTATGGTAGATCGTGACAAGTTTTCCAGATCTCGCCAGTGGACAGCGTCCCCGAATAATGAGCCCTCACTGTGTGTTGAAAACAATGGTCAGCTGTCAGATATGCTAGGCCTGCAGAAGCAATGGCTCTGAAGCATAAATCAGGCCCGGGTGATGGGGACCAGATATTTTGCGCAAAATAGTTTTTCGCAAAAGGGAGCAAAAGCTACATGAATGTCTGTCGGGTGATATCAACACGTCGTAGAATTTCTCCTTTACCCTGTCTGTCTGGGAAAATGCTTGAACCAAGTTATTTGAAGTCGGAAACATGTTGAATTATTTTGTTTCTTGTGTTGAGAGGCTGAATATGTACTATCTATTCGGGTGGAGAAAGCGTGGTCGTTGATGTTTTGATTTCGACTCCGTTGAATGCTGGGCAGTGAGATTATTTAGTACATGTTAAATTTCTTTCTAGTCATCAACTACAAAACGATATCATCAACGTATTTAAAGTCGCTATCCAAGTTTGGGCACCTAATAGGACACCAAAGTATCCTTCCAATACTTCAGCAAGTGACTAAAATACAATGAATTTAAAGTGTTCTAGCAACAGTGGCAGCCTCGTCTTACACCATATACGATGTCGAACTCAATAGTAACTTCGTTGTATACCCGGACGTAGTGTTTCACTCAAGAGTGATGTGTCTATTAGAACTGATGAACTACACCAGGAGACCGTCAGCTAAGAGCCTTATTCGTAGCGATTTACGATTTCCCGAATCAAAAGTGGCTAAAAATCCAGTGAGGCAAGATGTGGTAGGCTGTAAAGATTTGTAACGATGTTTCAGTTTTTGTGACGAAGCGAACAGTTGGTTTACATAGCCACTCTAAGGATGGGAGCTTCCTTGGGTTCGAACTCGTGGTTGTATGCCGTTTTCGGGAAACACGTAGTTACCAAAGGAAAGCGAACAGTCCAGTAGCAATACCAACAAGACGGATTCCGTGATATTTATCGTAGACCATCCCATCGGTTCATTTTCTAGTTGTGGTCGTTGAGAGATTCTCTGCTGGCTTAACGTTGGGGCCGAAATTTCCCTAACACAACGCGCACGAAGAGGGGAGGTTTTCCGAAATCTCTAATGTTCTTGGCCAATTACCTCTCTGATACAATAACCCACCGGGATGGGATGTAACCCCACGCTATTCATGTGGCTTTTTGCTGGAGTATGTAAAAGACAGCTCCTATGGTGAGACAGTTTCATCGTCTTTCTCAGAAATCTGGTATTTGCGACATCTGTCTTAGCCTTAGCTCGTTGTATGGAGCTTTCTGAGGCTGTGTACTGCTCTTTTACCGGAACGAGCTGGTTACGAGAATGGTTTAACCTATTAGCGTCTAATCCCGTGGTTGTGACACCGATTGGGTTTCTGGATGGCTAAGTGCAGCTATACGGACTTGCTCTGGAGGACAGTTCCTTCCTCTACAATCCGGGTGTGGTATATTCCCAGCCAGGTTTGTGGCGCGCGCTGTTGTGTCGTCCACCAGCTTCGGAGTCCCGGTCACACTGCCAATACTATCAAAAAATCTTGTCTCAGAGTCTTACTGGCCACCTCCTCTTTTGTGGTTGCATTCGACGCACTCTCAGGTACATGGTTCCTCTTAAATTAGACTACTAGGAGCCTTTAAGATCCTGGGTTTCAGTGGATAATTTAGCACGGCTACTTAAGACAAACGAATCATTGGGAGTGCTTAAGTTATCCACTGGTATTCTATGGGAAAGCCAACAGGAATTCTCTGACCTACAAAACTAGGTTCGTTGTATCCCAGGGCTAGGTTATCGGGTCTCTGGAGGATATACAATATTTGAATATTAGTGATGAAGAATGCATATACCGATAATCTGGCTGCAGCTTCAAATGAGTTATGGACATTCCGGCAATAAATGGAGAGTTTCTACCTTGTGGTGAGAAACGCAGCTTGTTTTGATTCCAGCCCAACCACTGGGCCAGTAAAGGGTGTGTCGATTTTCGGGGCTACTGTAGCACAAATGAACTGCTTATTGTCGACAGTACCGTAGACGTCTCAAGAGGATTAGTTATGGGTCACTCTCCCTGAGTCATTGATCGATTGGCAAATAATTCGCTTGATATCAACAGCAGTGCTGATACGCTACCAGCCAGACATCGAGCACTTATTAGTTGGAGTGTGTTTAACCAGTAAATTAGCCTAGATTACGTACACAGTGCCACTCGCTGAAACCACATTCGAAACCCTGACTGAGGGGGGTAAAGCTCAAACAGGGTGTGGGACTGCATGAAAAATCGTACTGTAGAGTTTTTTAAGGACTAACGTTGTTTCCTCTGTGAGGTAAATATAGAAAAATTGCGCCATTTTAGAGTTCATTTAGATAGAAAAGATTAGTCTTTCTTAATGATCAGGATAACAGATAACAGAAAACAGAAAACAGATACAGGTTCATTGAGCTGCACCAATGGATGCCAGTCAAGAATATGCAGGTCCAGTGAACTTCTATGACACTCATGCTCATCACTAGTATGGGAACCTCAAGCACTTATTCTAGACGACTCAGGATACTACAATTCACACTGGCGAAATCTTTTGAACAATCGGATACAATAAAAACGCTCATGGTCCCGATACAGGTGACCTACTGTACGGTAACGATTAGGTACCGCTACTCCGGAGGAAAGTCCAATCTATGAAACTGGTTATTTTCTAGGTATGTTATTCCAATGAAAGACTGTTTTATATTGCATGGCAAATGAGTAGGCTTATAAGGCATATAAAACAAATAACAGATTTATTGACATTGCTGAAGCTAGATTATCACAGATTTGCTAGCAACTTGATTTGTGCATTGGCACATCCCGGAAAAAACAAGTGTCAGGATCCAGTAGAAGAAGCGTTCGGAGAGATCCAAGACATTGGCCAGTACAAGTAAAAAACAACTTCTTACAGCTTGTGGTGAATCAAGATCCATGTGAGCTGCATTTCTAAGAAAGTATTGACAACGGGCTATGGCCATCTCGAGGACGATTGGTGGTAGGCTGTCCGCTTGCTCAGGCACGCACGATGGGAAGTTGATTTGGTCATCCAGGTGTTCCGAGGCTTTTGTGGGGAAATAGGAAAAGAAAAGTTTCAATGCTTTACTGAGCTTGGTTTATAACAACAAGCCAAAATATTTTTTGACCTGCACTTCTAGTCTAGCACGTCTGTTTCTGAGCACCTTTTGGAATCAAGTGGCACCCAACTGGCCGAGCGTACTCTGATTTTAAATTATTGACTAAAAGAAATAACACAGGGGAACAAAAAAGCAAAGAATCCTGAAAGTACTACTACACTTCGTTGATAAAATCAAGCACGAAATATAAATGATCGCCTAAGTAGTCGCTTGCATTGAACTCATAAATCCCACGGAGCCTACAAATTACTGGATGATTTCAATAGACAACGCAAACTTTAAACAAGTCATGCAGGAGAAAAGTGCATCTTTTAACAGTATGGCGGAAGCCAGAACACGGAAAGTACCCAAGTCTTTCACTCAATTCCTGTTTATCATTCTATTCACTAACAGTAAGTATAGTCATCGTCACCAAATTCAGCAATATCATTGTTGACACTGATGCTTCACTGCTGAACAAGGAAAAAGTCTTGACGTAATACACTGCTCGTAAGGTAGCTGAAAACTCTTCGAGAGCCCACGACCGATTTCGTACTTCTTGAGGTTCATCGGGTAGGTGCAATCCCCGAGGTTCTGTCAACCTTGCTTTCTATTCCAGCCCAAATTGCATGGAATTAGTGTAATACACTCGTTTTTTTCTTAAGCTTATGAACATCACAAACGACAGATTCAGCTGGATACAAGTGAGTCTTCCGTCAAACTATAAAATTTATCTAATCACGCCTAAAACCTGAAAGGCAAAAAGGGAGAAAAGAGTAGATAAAGGAGAGACCTGATACCATCGTTACGTAAGCAGTCGGAGATGAATACATCTCCAAGCGCTAAGTCAGGAAATTTGGAAACAAACTTGCAACACGAACCTCAATAGAATCAACTAGCCGCCATTTCCGGCAGTGTCTGCAACCAAGCGCAGGGCGGGACGTCACGAAGACTCCATCCTAAATGACAGACCAAACCAACAACTAAAATTTGCGTATTCTATTTCAAACCCTCCTATCAAGCCACACTCGCAGTTTGAGGTATTCTGAGGAGGTGCGGAGAAACACAGTCGTTTGAGTAGACGGTATTTCGACATACGTAGAAGATGACGGAGTCAAAGGAGTTGGTGATGCCGGGTGGGTGGCCACCAATTATCTTGGTTCGACGTGGGGACAACCAATCAAAGTGTCAACAGTTGTTGGCCTCCTGGGGGTTGGTTTATTGATGTTTTTTTAACAGAGCTGACTCCCGAAACCGGAAGGACATGGCAACCAAACCTATCCTTTCATAGTGTCAAATGATATAGTGAGTTCTCAGATAGCTGCAACATATGGCTGACAGTAAGTGACTATTTTGCTTTCAAAAAGATTGAAAGCTGATTTTTAAAAATGGACATGAGTGGGTTTTGACTTAACATAATTGAGTATGTATATGAAATTCCACGACTTGTTCTAGATCCGTAGGATGCTTTTACCATTACACACGACAGATTAACAGAAGACTTCTTCTCTGGCTCTTTTCACGTACTCTTTTGGAGCTGTTACCGGTTGTTGTTTTGATAAGAACAGTATGTCAAACCACTGAGAACTGGTCCAATCAACCGTTACTGGGTTAATTTTGGGAAGGAGAGATACAAGCCTTAACATATTCATCATCTCTTATTGTCTGACTGTTTTCAAGTCATCCCTCTAGGTATTTGTTTGATATTTCCTCGTGTAATTTTACCGCGGGACATGTGCTGTGTGCACTCAACCTTGATGGTTTTAGGTCACCTTTGTAATTTCCAATGGTTTGCTTCCCTTTATGCATCGCCGGACATTTTGGTTGAAAAAAAAGAATAAAAAGACGGCATCAGGAAACTAATGGTGAAATAGTTCTTGACTGGGTCCAAACCTGGAAGCGGATTACCTCTGTCAATCTCAGTCAAGTAATAGTAGAGTTTTTATATCAAAGTGTCTCACCAGCATCAATACTTTTAGGCGCAGATTCCAGTTTGATGTCCCCGGTACAATGCAGTGGTTGGAACAAATCTCCAGAAGATAGAGATGCACTATATGCAATTTGTTCCGATAATTCGCCGTTGGTGTTTTTGAGAAAATCTGTTTCCTCGTTTTCAAACTGATCACGGAGCTGGCTGACCAGTTTCAATAGAGAGATACACGCAGTCAAGCGAAAATCGTCTGTGCAACAAAAAAGCCCATGCGGTTAAAGTTAACAGGAAAAGTATATTTTTACATTACAAACTTGACAAAGTCGTAAGTAGAAGCAATTGTAAAAGTATTTTCGGCATGTCTTCGACCTCAATGGCTTCCAAACAGATATCAATTTGTGAGTTTACTTTCTTAGATTGGATTTTTCTTTATAGGGAGCAAAGTTAAGTCTAATATCCACCCACCATATAACACTTTCCATTCAAATCCCTTAAGTTCCGATTGAACCCCTGTAAAAATCAGTGTCTGATACGGTCAGACAATCAGAACTGGTGAGAATGGCATCCTCCATAAAATAAGGCGACTTGTTAACCGAGAAAAGAAACTGACGCCTGTAATTTGAGGTCAAGTTTATGCCTCATGGGTGACACAGAGAGGGTACAATGACGATTCATAGAAAGACCGGCAAAAATAGAACGGTCGAGGGTGCGAAGAGCTGACTTATTGTTCTACGGAACCTTTAGAGTTCGCTTTGTTCAGCAATGTGCAAGAATATAACATAGTTCATCAACAAAATGGACCATACGCAGTAATTATCCATCAGACTGCATAACACCTGGAGCTAAAAAATCGTAATTATTTCACCTATGAATTGAGTGCTTATCAAGATGATATTGCGTTCTAGACACGATCGTCTCAGTAAAATTACCTAACACAAAAAAGCCTGTATACAAAGTATCCTACTACCATGCTGTCTACTCTGTCTGATTTCAGACCCACAGCAAAGTCCCTCGGTAATTCCGCACAACCTTTCAAAACATTTGCCCTTTATGCACTCCAAAAGAAACAGACCAGTTGTGCGGCACATTTTTCGCAGGTTTACTATTATACTTTTCCGGCGGAGGCAAGTCCAATTGGATCCTGAGGGAGGATGCAAAGACGATTTACACAATGAAGGTGGTCCATTCAAAAGCTTCTTGTTTGCCTGTAAAGTCGGATGAGCTTGGACACTAACTGATCACAGAATCAGTGAGATCCGGATGGCTTTCTCCCAATTTTTAGTCTAAGCTAACTGCTCAGAATTCAAGTAAAGTTCACTTTCAGTTGTTAGTTAGCAATCCCTACGCTCTTTGGTACGGTCATCACTTTGCGAAAAGTGTTTAACCGAAGCTGTATGCACAAAAGGAGTACAAACACTAAGAACTTATCTAATTTTCACTGTACAATTCAGCTGGATTTTGTTGATAGGGCTGTCACCAAGTGCGGAAAAGTTGGATGCCATTGTTTTTAATAGTCATAGAGATGTCTTATTTGTCTAGAAGTTGTATTATGAAACGTAAACGCTGGTAAATCTAGCAGCTGCCCCAGGTGGAGTGTTCGTGATATCATTGCAACTGAGCTGTTTAGTTTAAGCCCAAAGCACGCAAATTTCTCGTAAGGAGTATTGCAATTACTGGGCACTTTACCCGTTTTATTTCAGTAATTTGTGAACAGTGAAGTGCCAGCGATGAAAAAGTCAGTGACATGCATTACAATGATAACCGCGCATAGTTATCGGGAGGAAATTTTACGTCAACAGAATTCGGCTACCAATGCGGATGAGAATAGCGAAGATGTCGACAGATTTCCTGCTTCCATAGCTGCTAATGAGTCTAGCAACTTATGTCAAAACTTGATGGAGGTTTGATCGGCTAGCAATGTGGACTGTAGGCCGGGAATAGTACACACTAGTTGTGTCTTTCAAATGAGAAATGAAACATACGCATGCCTAAATGTGAGTGCGTAATAAAAGATTGCCTAGAGAACTTGATGAAGTAAGCCTGATATACGGTTCTTCCCAAGCCCTGAAAGTTAGTGGGACAAACCACAGTCCGGTTGAATACTGTTATGGAATCCTTAAGCGAAATGTAAAAAAGAACGTTTCAGGTGCCATTATGCGCTGAAAGCAAACTGAGAGTTAACGTACCCACAAAGGCCTGCTTATCCTCATCATCGGCAAGAATATAGCAGCGAGGAAAGAATTCACTCGCATCTCTATCCTCAAACCATCGCAGCTGACGCAGCCAAAGGCACAGTCCCACCTGCAATGGTGAAGGCAGGTAGTTCCAAAGTTGTAGGGGTAAAGCCAATAGGGATATTTATGTAAGTTAAATAGATGTACCAGGGATCCTTCTCCTATCGACGACAAAAATGTTGGTGAAGATGACAATGTTTGCGATAATGACGATCATTTTCCTAATGATGATGACCGACCTTTACTTGGGCATCAATGAGCCTGTTTGATTTAAAACCCTTATTGCCTATTTTCACAATGAATTTGATGTCTTGCTTTATGCCACGGTAAGTTATCAGCACAAAGAACTTCAGTGTTCCTGCTCCTCACATATGGTGGAGAATGAGGAATGGATACTGCATACTCATCAGCTTAATTCTAAGCGAAATGCTTTGAGTCAGAATGAGTTGACTTCAGAAATATCTCGGATAGCAGCCGTTCTTCAGAGCGGCTGCAAGGTTTGAAGAAGTCAGAACACCATTGTGGTTCCAGCGACGAATTCCGCATATTGCCCCTGACCGTGGTAGGATAAGTGTCTATCTATCATCCGATGCACGAATGCCACCAGTGACGTGTTGTAATGTTTGTCTCTTTTGCGAGGCACTCACCAAAGCCATTACCAAGTTGGCCGTTGAAGGACCTGAGCTGCAAGGTTTGAAGAAGTCAGAACACCATTGTGGTTCCAGCGACGAATTCCGCATATTGCCCCTGACCGTGGTAGGATAAGTGTCTATCTATCATCCGATGCACGAATGCCACCAGTGACGTGTTGTAATGTTTGTCTCTTTTGCGAGGCACTCACCAAAGCCATTACCAAGTTGGCCGTTGAAGGACCTGAAACAGGTGTGACTGGATAATTTCTTCCGTTACCAAACTTTTATTATTCATTAAAAGCAATGGCTGTCAGAATCTTCCAATCTACGTGTATTCCCTGCCTATGTAAACCACGTTTTGCAGACGCATAATAGAACCAAACGGATCTTCGGATTTAAGACTCGGATTGTCGTGCTCAGATTCTACTTCCTCTCCACAGTGCGTTGTTCAGCTGAATAGGACCATGCCTGGCATGGTCCTTAATCCAAGTAAGTAAGTACAGTAGCATGTTCAGTTTCTACACCACTTATGTGGAGAGNNNATATATATGGACAGAAGAAGCCTTCATCTCCGTGGTATATTTCCATAGTTCTAGGACTATTGTGTCGTAAGCTAGATCGTCTAGCCCGTGTTTTGAAATCTACTCAACTGGTAGCTTAACGGGTCATCACCAGCGTGTTCCAAGTCCTCCGTCTGGCTTTGATGACTCAGCTTGACATTACAGTATTCTTACTAAGAGGGCTGAAGTAACCAGTTAAGTGCGAAGTTCAGAAAAAAACTTTATCAATTGAGGACATCATCATACATTAGATAATCTCCTGAAATCAGAGGGTTTTTCATCCTTATATAAACAAGTTGGCCTCCATGATCAGGCGAATGCTGATTACTTGAAAATTAGCATTGCTGTATACCAAAGTCCATATTTCCTCTTCGTTATCGTCGTAGATATCTTTTATGTAGAGGCAGTGAATTATCAAAGTCATTATCAGGAAAATCAGCTGCGCTGGTCATTGCCGTCTTCATTGATGGAGGATCCAGAGATGAAACACTGAATCCCAAACTCCGCATCTATCCAGGATAACAAATAAACGGTATTCTCCCCGCAATAAGGGAGACCATCCACCTCCCGTACTGAGATACACCTTGTAACAAAAGACAAACTCCCCGACTCTCTCCACTCTCAAAGAACAAGACTACTCTAAATGTCCTCACGGAGCAAACCATCAGCTCACCAAAGATCAGGACATGATGAATTTCTGCCAACAGGGGACAACCCCTCGCCCTACACAGACTACTGAAAAGGGTTTCCCTTAGAGGAAAAATAATCGTTCAGCTGCATCACATATTTACAGCATAGCTACCGTGTCATCCGAAGGAAGCAGGGGGCTGATATACTGACAGATTTCTCAAGTCTAGACAGAAGAAATTTATATGTCGGCTTTGAATTCGAACCACGAACCTTCCAGTCTGTGAGCTCTCTCGGGCCCTCGCAAGAAAACACTTTAAAGAACTAAGAAAAATCAGGTTCCTAAGCTATTTGTATTTTTTTAGAGAGATTATACTACTTAAATAAGCTTCGTAGTCAAACAGTGTTTTCCGATGGTTAGTCTATCCATTCTCTGCAGAATAGTGATAGACAAGGTTTTACGAGTTTGATATCAGCCTTTATAGATCCTCATGACAGGACAGCTTGAACGGGAATATTGGCTGATGATGTTACGCCATGTAATTCTGTGTCATCCCGCGCCAAACGTCCAGTAGATCTGTGCAGACCTAACCGAGATTTAGATAACCTCGGTATTAGCGTTGTATATTTGTGGAATGGATACCCTTGTAACGGCGGATACTACTGTTGAGGCATGTGAGTAGTATGTGTTTTCTCGTAGCTCCGCCTCACGTCTAATGGGAGGTGAGGTTTATTACGGAACTTGTGCAACTACTTTTCAGCTTTCGTTTACAATTGGGTGATAGTCAGTGAATATCCACCAAAGTTGAGAAAAACGCGTGAGAATGTTCAGTTTTTGAAGAACATGTACATATGAGACGTTTACTTTCCTGTCCAATAATTTGTAACTGCTTAGTTGGTGTTTACTAATAAATGACTTCGCGGTGAAGGGCTTTCTTCATTTCGCCCGTAGCGGAGTAAAAATTGTTACAAAGCGATCGCGTACAAGTGTGGATCCACATGAGAGTTTGTGGTGCCATTACAGCTGGCCTTATTGAGATGTTGGCTTACTAACTTTCACCGCAGTGACAGTGTCCACGAACAAAAAAGCGGACTTTGTACGAAGGCATCCATTATATTACAGGTGCCACGCTATCGATAGAAAAGTTTCCCGAGAGGGACTGCAACTCTCCAACTAGGATCGCTGACAGTTTCTCGTGGATTTCCTTGTTTGGGGAGTGCGTTTTATTCCATCCACTAATGCTAGAATGTTTTTGGAGGAGGCAAATATAAAGTACAACGGAACTATCCACAAAAAGCAAACAGTCAAGACAACAGCTGATTACACTCAACGCAAACACGGAGGGCACGAATATACTTTTGCTCACCTTGGTTGTGAAAGGTGCCCGACAATGGTGGTTTATGATTTGGTCTTTTCGTAGAAAGCGGAAATCCACTTGACTCTTTTTAAGTGACCATATGAAAGAAGGATATGCGGACCGGACCAATCGAGACTGAAAACCGAGCAGGAATATTGATGCAAAGTGCTACTGTACAGCCCAGTGTGATAAAGAACAAGTACACGTCAACCAAGCATGGTAACGAATCAAGTCTTCGTTTCGTGTACATCTTACGTTCCTGAATGACATGGAAAAATAACGCCGACTGCGGCGCCGTTAATGCCCAACTCAACGCAGATACGAATACAAACGAATAACTATAGGGTATGTTCACTGTACACGAATGCGATATTAGACAATGAGAATCATTTGGGAGTAGCAATGAAAAAAAAGGGAAACCCGAAGTTCAAATCAGTGGCATTGGTTGACGAGCCACTAAAGTTTCGTAAATGCTTGAGAGTTGATACGACGGATAGGCAAACAGCGAGGGATCTTTCACCCGCACTCTCAGTCATGCCACCTTGTTGAAGCTTTAATAATTCCCATTTTGTTTAACCTTGCGATGGAGTTCATGTAGGTCATTGGTCAAGGCCATGTAGTGAAATTCCATGATGTGGCCGAATTTCCAACATTAGTATGGCTCAAATTTCCATAAAATTATGCCACTTTTATGGATTGAATTTACGCCACGCAAGTTACCTTCTGCGTTCTGGTTAACCGCGGGAATTAGATATGCATGTATGTACCGGATAATTTTGTATTCTCTTTCACTACTGATACGGGTGACATGTTGATTGGCTTTTTCGAATGCTGCGTGACTGATGTTTGTCCGCCGGTCAAGGCACTTTTGCTTTCCTATCAGATGTTTTCAAATCGAGACGAACATGGGTGTTTTTCTCCTACCTTCATAAGCTGGGTTACATCCACCTTTCATCTATACCAAAAGATACACCGTGCTATTTCCTCTAGAAGTCGAGCTTCGTGTATAATCAGCTAGCTCGTAGTTCTAGCTCAAAGTTGCTATGGCCTAAAAAATTTACGTATATTTTATCCGGAAACTTTTAACTAGCAAATTTTGAAGTCTTACGGTGGTAGGCAATTTTTGTATGATACCTTCAAAAACGGCTGGACTTCCTGAAAAGCCGATTAAGTGCAAAGTCCACTAATCCTTTCGATGCCATACGAACTTGCACACCCCAGAAACCGAGTGATTAGCCGATGTACCTATCTGTTCATTCTGACCAAGCATAAGCAGCTGCATATTCATTGAACGCATTGCATCTTCCATCCCTATAACGGAGAATCGGAATACCAGTCCAGTGAACTAACTCAGCCAGAGCATGTGAAGTTAGAAGGTTCACCTACACTTGTCCCACTGCGAAGTTTGTGCCTCACTCAAACGAGTGCTTGTTTTACATTGGACAATTTTCTACTTACCGATTACTTTTCTTCCAGCTAGCAGAATGTCTAGCCAGTTTTAAGTGACAGCCACAGGAGTCCATCCGCTTCTTAGAGTCACTTTTCCCTTTTTGTAACCTCTAACATCTATCCCATGATCAGACAGACAGGGTTTGTCAAATGATACTCATGCTTTCACAAGCAAACTTAGAGAAGTGGCAACTGTGCTTACGCCCGCATTTTTTGAGTTGACTAAAATATGTGCCCATGTAAGTCCTTAGAGCGCATGATCATCCAGGTTATGTTTTTGCATAAATTACAGTTAATAGTACTCACTAAAATTGCGTAATAGCCATCCTTCTCTTGCCAGGGAGGGACAGTACAGGTCGCTATAATGTAAGATAGTGAAAGAAGCGTCGAAGGTAACCGAAAGTAATACCTTTCTAAAATTGCAGTGAATGATACTACAACACAGATACTTAAAAAACGACTGACACGAATCACGGTGATTCTTGTACACCCTTCCACACCAGGGTTGTATTACTTATTGGGTTGAATCCAACATTGTCAGCAAAAAGACAGATGAGGTGCTACCTACTCAAGGTACATTTTATAGCAAAGTCTTTGGAATGAGTGAACGAACTGGATCCTTTTTGTGCTGCACTAGAGAAGTAGCCCTTAAAAGCATCAAATCCTTAGCCAATTAGGAAACTTATAGATTTTTGTCATCAAGCGAATATTATTCAGACGGTGAGGGCGCACAGCTAACCACCGATGGCGCTGTAAACATCTACGTATTTACTACAAGCAATTTTGTTTTGTTCTCGGACCACCAGTCACCGTGAACTGTATATCCGCTGAGGGCAAGCCAGAAAAACTTACAATTTAAGCCCACAATCGAGTGATGGTTTCGCCCCAGTCCTTAAGCCAGAAGAGAATGAACAATGAAGTGGATCTGATCAAGTCATCTCATTTTCTCAACACTATACTGACGATAACACAAGGATGTCTCGTGTGAAAAACGGAACAGGAAGGAAGGATAGTGTTGCTATGGGCTGAGCATCTCAAGACGACCAATCAGGTAACCTGGATAGAAGGTGAAGCTGAGAGCGCCACCAACATTCACTTACAGCTGTATAATCTAAGATAGATGCAATATTTTTCCTAGATGCCTTCTTCTGTGGATGTGTCGAACGGCGTTTGAGAAAAGTGTGCTTATAAAGCAAATTAAAACAGCAGAATTTGGCTGAACCGTGGTCAGCTTTAGCCATCAGCCTGTCCAGTAAACCAGCATTCTATTATTTGGGTCCGTAATCAACATGAAACGCTTCAACTTGACTTATGACTGTCGTTCTGATAGTATGTCTACACAAGATTCTAAAAGGATTGTTCTAAACTGCACAGGTGAACAGCCGAAAATGATGCTGATGCGGCTCACTTTTAATAGATCACTGGGATGATAAAGAAAGCATCTACTCAAAAATTCACTAGGGAAATGCTACCGGATAGGAGGGGAGCTACTGTGACATTGACATAGTTTTATATAATCCACAACGCTTATTTAGCAGCAGCCAAACAACTCGCTGCCTTCTCCAGATTGTGAATGGCGAGAAAAAGCATTTATCCTGGCTTACTGGTTTATACTCTAGTTTTATACCGGTACAAAGAAGCAATACTGTGGTACTGCTACTAAAACGGAACATAAGGCTATGTGTTTATGTTGTTACTTGCAGTTCGTTGTTTATCCATCACAACGAAGTTCGAATCAGCAAAGATAAAACAACATATCAGTTGGCAGTGAGTAAGGAAACGTCTCATAATAGACGGATGTCGTAGTACTTTTCAACCTGAGTAGAAGTAAAATCATCCATTAATCTACAGCTTTATTTTTGTGGCACCATAATCAGCTTGATTTTGAGATCTTATTGTGAGATCTAGGACACAAAGAAGAAGAGAGCTATGACTGATAAGTGTTTGCAAATATTCAATCTTAACGTACGATCAGTGGTTGACGGACGCATCGGGTTGTCAGAATCTTCATCATCTATATATGTAGGATTCGGAACCAATTTTCTTTCATCTGAACATCTATCCAAGGAAACAGAAAGCTGGTGTTTGTTCCTCTTCACTGTTGATCGGGAGCGTTCATCTTGGGACTGGTTGCCTGATAGAATTGGTTCGAAACTTTCCACCCAACCGCGGGACCTTAAAGCCATTCGTACAGCATGATAAGGGCCAAGGATTGAAAATATACGGTGATTCTAGAAACGGAGAAATAGTTCTTGAGTTGGTACCATGGTCTGGATGTACGACTTAAGCAGAAGGTAAAAACGACGTATTTTCTGAAAAGGCAATTAGATAAGTGAGGGTGTAAGTGTTTATCCACGGGAAAAAACTACTATTGAAATTCTGTTTTGTTACTGCCATAGGCTAACGATTGAACGGAGGAGACCGATAACCCAAACTAATCTTTGCCAAACAAAGACTAGAAAGAAAACTCTGGAGATGATAGTAAACCTCGTTTGGTTTATTTTTACTCAGTAACCCCTTTGTGATGATGCAGATTTGGTTTAGTTTAATTAAGAGACTGATCTTTCCGTTCATATTCACAAAAATTAAAAGGTAATAATAGGTTCAATAGAATTCGTGTGACATTGTAATATTTCGCTTTTTGGGGCTCTTTTGGATAAACATTTTTCCTGAGAATTTTAATTATGGGCTTTATGAGTTCTTCTCAAAATTGTCTATACCTGCTACTGGCGGAAGTAAAATCAGACCATCATCACAATCGCCCTGGTAATGTGAAATCTATTTTTAGGACAACAGTACAGCTTCGAACAACATGGTGCTATAATCCACTAGGTTAATAGTGAAATCCATTAAAAAATTGTGTGGAAAGCCTTAGAGTATCTAAAATATTTTCTGAAGAATAGAAGATGACAGTCAGTCGTTTTCACAGTCCTTATTTTGCACGCTCAGAGCGAAAGGATAAAAAATAAGTCCCAATTTGGCCCACCTTACAGTCCTCCCACTTAAGAATGATCATCGTCATGATAAACTGACGTTCGGAACCATTTGTTTGGTCCTTCGCAGTTTAGCCTAGAAGTGACTTTTATATCAGAGTAGGTTACTCAGCAGACAGATCGCTGCTGGTCTGTTCCTTTTAGAGGGCGACAAAACATCTTCAAAATTACAGACAATCCTCTGACGTTCTCCTTCTCGACAGTACCTTTACCGCTAATTCGGCCTTTTTCTTTGCTTCTTTTAATACATTTGAAGGCACCAGGGTCGTTTTCGCTTCAGTTACCATAGGAACATTGGTATGAGGTCTTGGAGGAGGTAAGCACCGCCTGACAGTTCTTGATGTGGGAGATATAGGGCTATCCTTTCTCGGCGTCACGGGTGGAGATGGCACATTCAGTTGAGTGGTAATTTCCCCGAGGGGAAAGTCCGTTTGTGATAAAGACGTCTCGGATTCAGAATATGGGGAATACAGACCGGAAACAGGTAGAGAAACCGCGTTGCGTCCTCCCACTGTCACAATCCGCGGGCTCACTAGTGCGCGAAAATTCGTTGATCTGTTTTCCCCTATGGCATCTGCAGCTGAAGGGCAATCATTTCGAGCATTTACGGCATGGGCTTTACGTTCAGAAGGCAAGCTACCGGATGCATCATTCTCTCCGCCTTCTAGATGATTGTGCTCACCGCTTGCTGATTGGCAAAAACCGTCCAGACGGTAAAATTCTATGAGGTAGGATAAATTTTTCAAGGATTCTCTGTGACAAAAATTGGCCAGAACACAGAAAATTTGCAAAGAATGTAGTATGCAACAGCTTTACTGAAGTTAAAATGGGCTATTTGATAAGAATTAGTACGCCCATTTTACCGTGATTGCGCTCATAAGAATTTTACTGCATTGTTCTGCCACATTTCACCAGTGGTGAAAATTAGCGCCCTAGCTGGTAGTACTAAACTTTTGAGGATGTATAATGTTTGACTATGGCAGGTACTGGGAACTATCACATGGATGGTTAACTGAAATAGTAGCTTGAATCACTGCTACCCAGGATTTTGGACCCAGCATTGTTAAAAATCTGAGAGGACGAGGCATATGCACACAATCTCAGCAGCTTCCGTAAAAAACACGGCGTCTTGCACAACTGCTGACTCTACTCATACCGGTGAAAAACAGCAGCTCTTTATAATCTGGAAAATAAATTCTGTCAGAGTTAGCATATATCTGACTACAAAAACTACTGAAGTAGTGGTTCACAGTCTTTCGTCGTACTGTGGAAGGAAAATTCATTCCTTGAAATTTTTTTCGGTCAAAACAAAAGTTGAAAAAATCCTCATGGAAAAACTCAGTATTATTGCTCTGTTAGTGTCCTATAAATCAGGTCAGAAGGACAATAGGCCGATGGAGACAAGACACTCCGTAGAAATACTAGTGAATTGGTAGCTTTTGATGTTTTCCTAAGTAGCTCCAGAAATCTCACTTGTGTGATAGCAACAACACGATATACGTGATTTTTTGACTACACATACCTTGGTCCACAAGGGAATCGAGATACCAGATGTCAGTACCACTGTGGACAATACACAGATAACCACCTCTGGTCACCTAAGGTATAAAGTGCTTAAGAGAAGCCATAATTCTCTATTTTGTTAGTGAGAACCCAAATGTTTGGAGAAAATAGCCGTGCTTGAAAAAAAGGTGATGAGAAAATGGAAATGATATAGAGGCGAGGATTGTTGTACTATCCGTACTAGGTTCCACCTGGCAACAACGACAGAGCATAAGCCAATTTATAGTTCTGTGGATTAGTTGTGGAAGGTGTAAAGTCTCCATATATTTTCTAACGTTCCAGACTCACAAATTATTACAACAGATTTTTCACCGTTTGTAATCCTTTACAATTCTCCTCAACAACGGGTGCCTCGTTTGGGGAAGAACCGAATGAGGACAAACATTTCTCCCTAGGGATCTCAAACAACCAGTCACTAGCGAAAAAGATACGGTAGAATGCATCGAGATGAAATAGATATTGTGGGCTTACATGAAATTCACCGAAGAGCGCTTTTGCATTACTGGCAATAGGTAATCTAGATGGTATCATGAACAGCAAAATGATCAGAAATGGAGGGGTTGGTGTACACCCTATCGCTGAGCTAATGCAAAGACAGTTTGGCGGTAAGCGCAATAAGCAACCTCTTATATCATGCACCTCCATTTGAGACTAAAGTTGTAGATGTCAAAGCTTTCAAACACTGTTGAACGTTTGGTAATCGGATTTCCCTCATGTATCATTTGGCTACGGTACCTGCGAACTAATTCTGGGCAGGGTAGACGTCCCACAGTAGGTAGGATATTGTGGTCCTCTGAGCATTTAGTCTGGTCATTTGTTTTTCATATTTCGGTCTCAGGTCTATTCATGTTCACTAGTAGGATGTGTGTAGCACTGTACGGAGATCAAACGGAACCCTTTCCATGCTCCTGCTAAGTACATTTGACCATTTTCTTCGAGTAATAACCCCACCCAAACCACAAACACGTTATCAGAATTAGGTGTGGCTCTCATTAAGCACATAAAAAAGACAAAGGAATTAAACTTTTAGAGACGGGGGCCCACTGATTTAAATTTCACGCAAATTTTATGTGGAGTTTATTCAAATTTCCGGGTCCTGCTTCCTTCTAAGTCCTTGGAATCTCCAGAAAATCAGAGCTTCCTCCGTTTGACAACCACGTTCACCTCGATTACACTGAAACAGAATCTGTTTTTATGTGCTCTACTTCTCCCTAAGTTTATTTCTAAGTTTCTAAGTTTCTATCTAAGTTTTCCCTTCACTGCAACATACCTTCCAGTTGCAGGCGTTGGTTGAGTTGAGCAGGTAGTAGAAAAAGCCGCTAAAATAATCTTACGAACAGATATGCCTTTGGACCCCAGCTTGACCCTTTTGCTGCGCGACTTTAAACTTTTGATTAGTATGGTGTAGATGTGCTAATAAACTGGACAGCACTTCTTTGCTATAATAACAAACACCCAAAATTTATTGATCTGCAATGTGCTTGATTTCGAATGGCGTCTTTCGCAGCTACAAATTATTGTCAATCCTTGATTTTTAACACGAGACAGCAGTATAGGGACCACAAGTAATAAAATATGAAAGCCCACGCTGTTAGGAACTGTTTGAAAGTGAGATTTGGTTCGATTACAGGTGTCCGAATAATCTTAGCTGACAGATTAACGATCAGCTTCATTCTCATGCTTCAACTCGCCTTAGTGGCTGATGCCTGAATGTACAACAAATATGATTAAACACCTAATAAGCTTCTGTCTGTAAGGCCACCTCTTGCCACCTTTTTCCATTAAAAAGATCCATGCCGACAGCAACACCAGTGTACAACACTGATAATTTGTGGCCATATCACAGTTCAGCTATAATTAAATAGAGCTTCTAAGTGACTCAGTTAGCGATGCAGATATTCTTGAAACGAATGGTAACTGGTCTGGGAAGATCTCATTGTACACGCGAAATAATCTTACCACACTCAGGTGTAGTGGGCGCTTTTGGGGGTGCGATATGTTCCGTATCATTCACCGGCGATGAGCTTGCTTTTGGGCCATCTGACGGGCATAACGAAGATTTGCGAGATGTGCGTTTTCCAAAAAGCCTTCTTTGAAATAAAAGTTTCATCATATCACAGTTGGGAGGGCTAATATACCCCTCACGCCATGCGTTGCTGCTGTAAATGAAAGGGATACATACCGGTAGAAAAAAGTGATTTTTTCCAACTATGTTTATTCGAACGGGAAAGTGTGTTTTTTTTACAGAAAAATACAGTACCAGTCAGTAATATTGTACTGAAGTTAGTCTTTTCAACTGTGGGCAAGAATGCACTTTAGCCTGACGGCAACGCAAGACTATAGCCTATAAATCCTCCTTTAATGGGCTATAAGTTGGCATGTATATCATGGCGAATTGCTTACTCCGGTCAGGTTTAAAGCTCACTAAACGTACGGGCTGATGCTAGTGCCACAACCTCGTAAAGAAGCTCTTACTGTTTTGCCCCATACGAACTGGACCTGCACGATAAATACCTCATTTGCGACTATATAGTTACGCATAGTCGCTGGATGGCGTTTTAGTTACCACTGATTTGTGTCAATTGATAATCAACAATCGCGCCACATGCGTATGGAAACCGCGAAAGTCTCCGGGGTTATATTTTAAAAAATTTACACCATAAACAAAGACGGAGTGCAACTGGATCAAAGTAAGGTTATATTTGTTATTAAAATCTTACATAGCCTTTTATGAGCTCCTCATAGGTCACTAAAATGAAGAATCGAAAAGTTATGGTACTGGTGATATTCTCTAGTCGCTAACTGTCTTTGCGTAAGGTGCAAAGCTTTTTTAATGTAATCTCCGACGCCCTACACGGTCTGCAAATGCATCTGATGGGAGTGTTGTTGACACAAATCAGTGATACCTAAAGCGCCATTCAGCGACTATGCATAACTATACAGTCGAAAATGAGGTACTTATCGTGCTGGTTCAATTTGTATGTGATGAACTAACAAAAAATTGTTTCCGAGGTTGTGGTAATAGCATTAGCCCCTAAGAAGCATTTCATGAACTCATCATAAGTCACAAAAATACGGAATCTAAAAGTTGTGGTAATAGTGGTATTCCTTTGAAAGAGCTAGCGGTTGGTACAAGGGTGTGGCATTCACAGGTGGTAATACTGTCCGACTGATTTTGCGAAACAGGCCACAAGGATCACAAGTAACCCAGGGTTACGCCGAATCATAAACTCGGCAAGGTCAATACGTAAATTTTGAAATTCCTAAACAAAACTAAGCCATTTAGTTTGATGACCACAGGACTGTCAAGGTTTTAACGCCCGAGAAATCAATGACAGTTTCACTGGAAGTGGATGGTGAGACAGTATAAGCAGGTCACTTATATACGGGATTTTTGCATAGTAAATGAAAGAATAGCAGAATGATAAGCGACATGGTCGACTGGATCAAAAGAGGACCACAGCTATGCATCACTAGGCCCGGCGCATGACACTTGTTACTTTTTGAAAAAGAAAAACACTGGACAGCAGCAAAATCAATTACATCAATCAGTAAGGCAGTGTGGTGAATGAGAGGAGACGAAATGTCAATACGGCCCTGAAAGTGTCGTTCAGCTTCTTTTTCATAAAGGAAACTACTCACAAGGTCGCTGAAAACTCTTCAGCCTCTTGTGTGGAATGTGTAGTTCCTCGCGGATTTCATCGGATAAGTTCGAAAAGGAAACGGATATTCAACGTTCGTATTTAGTGCCAACGTGTTTCTGTTAGCATTCTGTCTTTGGCTATAGTTTGTTCCTGTTCTTCACGAAAGCCATTTACTTTCTAACATGTACATTTTCTACGGCTGTTGAAATCCATTCAACGCGGGACATATAACACATGGTCGTCGGTTGAAAAAGGACGCTCATCCTAGGCTGCTCTGAAACCATGGCATGGACGAAGGAAAGTTTGGCATATTGTCTCAGCATTTCATTATATTTATTCGAACCCTTGAAATCTTAAAATGCATCCACAGTTTTGATGGGCTCGGAATCCATATTTAAGTGGCTTTCAACGGATTCGTATGATGCCTCCGCGAAAGTCGTGAATAATTTTGCTCATTTCTCCAATGTTTTTTCTGTATTGGATTTGGGAATAACATGAAAATGCATGAACAATAATTACCTCCCCTCATACCACGCAAGCTCGAAATGGAGCACTCATTCCCGACCCGTATAGGGAAAAGTTTTGTAACGGACTAGAACCTTATCAGTTTGATCGAACAAGTTAACAAGTAAAGCAACCAATACAAAATCATAGTGAAGAAAGTATGAGTAGACAAATGACGACTCACGAATGCGTAGATCCAACTTTTCACTACACCGATCCAAATGCACTAAATGGCTGTGAAAGAAATATTCACTCGTAGAAATTTCCCACGGATAATTCGCGTGTGGGAGATATATTCCTCGACAGGAATGTTATTCACGGCTAAAAATATCGCGTGAATTTATTGTGACGTTCAACAGTTGACGCAAACACCGAGATTTAATCGCACTCGTTCAGCAGTCAGCAGACAGTCCAACGGAGCATAAATACATTCATTCAGCAAGCAGTCAGCAGGTCGCACCAGAAAATTGTGTATTCGGAAAATTAAAACAAACGTCAGTTTCAAGGTATAGTTTAAGTTCAGGAAAAATGGTAAATGTGACAACGGATTACAAACACTACAGTTTACTGCCGTTGCGGCATGTGTCCTGTGTAATAAAACCAGGGAATTCGGCACGGGTAACAGTTTATGTCATGAGGTCAAGTACACCCTCTTCGCCTTAAGGTTTTTGTTTTCACTGGTATGCTTACCTCCTGATAGTGCCATATGAAGAGTTAGTGCGTTTAGCCCGGCAGTTGCTATAATTAGCCAAGGAGCCCGTCAACGCGTACTGTAATGAGTACGAAGGCTCATCATAGACCATTGGATTAAGTTGCCCTGCATAATTCCTGTCTCATAATCATCGCCCTATATAGCTATGGGTCTTTCAGTTGCGGAAAACAGCTGAGGGGAGCGGCAACGCGTACGGTTGAGCGTGACAGCCGGTCGTTGGCCGCTAGGTCAATCTATAAGGTACAGCTGAGTTCTCGCGTTCATTCGCCTCTGTGGATACTGGCCTGTTGGTTACCTTGAATAGTGAAGATGTGTGACGACACTTACGGTAGCGCGTGCTGCTATCATGATGTTCTGCATTGAATGATTCTATTTTTCGCACTTTTAGTTTTGCTTGATGACGTTTAGAAATAAGGAGCAGCATTATTTCTAGTGAGATTGATACCGGTTGGTTGTTTATAAGGATACAGGTATTTCATAGTACTGCAACGCCTGCCCATTAGTTGTGAACATCAGAGGATGGGGATCATACATAGGTGCATAATGTAGTCAGTACTGAAAAGTGCATCCCATTCTCTTCCATCAATGTAATGGACGAGTCTAGCTTCCTTAAAAGTAATGTTGTGTAGAGGTTCGCAGTGCATGTCATCAACTTCGCTACGTTCGAGGGGTTTCATGCATACAAACGTTAATCCACTTCTGTCCTGGGTGGAATTTACTATGGGTGTTTATATTCTATCTGTAGCAAACAGTGCGGAATGCTATGGCACGCTCAGATTAAATTTCGTGCTTTGTCCTGTAAAACGTTATGCAATATGAATTGGGGGTGGTCGACAAATTTGAAATTTTACCCAATTGAACAAGATGTCATGAGCGATCTATTACCAAAACGCGAACAAAACCAACACTCTGTAAAAGTCTCAACTTCAAAGACCTCATGGTCAAACCTAAAATAATATGGGTTTACTTTTAGTAAGGGTCTTGAAGGAGGCAGCTTCCTAGACGCACATCGTAAATTTGTCTGGACGGGTGGTTCGAAAAATGGAAATTTTAACATAGAGTTTTAGCATTTGATCGTAATCATTTTGGCCCTGGAGATCTCCCCAAGCATCTTCAGGTTTATTGGAAGTTGGTTAAACAAACTCGGAGTCCACTGTGGGCACGAATTTCGTATTTTAATGGCTGCCGGCAGCTTTGCGCATTGTTCCCATGACAACGGTTAGAAATTTTGTGGAAGAGCTGGCTTATTCGCGTGTCTTCTAACGTGTTAGATTGGAAGATAATCCCAAAACAGCCTAGACAATAATCACGTCCAGTATGTCCACACGAACCCAAATTGGAGCAGCCATTCGCCATCTGGATGTGAAAAATTCTTCTTCGGCTGTTGCAAGCGTCCCGCCAAAGCTAAGGAATTCGTCACACCGAGTAAGTTGGTTTCTATGATAATCAGCATACGTGATATCGGTTTAAGATAAGGCTTGATATTCACCAGTACACCAAGCCACAAAGAGTGCCGTTGGATTCACGGATTGATGCACAGGATCGAGGCTTTTGCCCAAGTTTCCCGGGACGGTTTTGTTCTTGTCGGTCGGTAGCTGTC
>NW_008751695.1:1483937-1490024 GCF_000715545.1 Opisthorchis viverrini
CTATCACCATATTCCAATTCACCCCGAGGACATTCATAAGACTGCAATCACTACACCATTTGGTTTGTTCGAGTTTTTGCGCATGACATTTGGTTTGAGAAACGCAGCTCAGACATTTCAGCGTTTTGTTGACCAAGCGCTTTCCGGTTTGCCGTTTGTTTTTGCTTACTTAGATGACATTTTAGGCGCCAGTAATAGCGTGGAGCAACATATAGAACATTTACTCCTTTTATTCGCCAGACTGCGCGACCATGGCTTTGTTATCAACGCACAAAAATGTATTTTTGGCGTGCCTACATTAAATTTTCTTGCACATACGGTTAATCAGGATGGTATATCGCCTACTGATGATAAACTCGATGCCATCCGAAATTTTCCTCTACCCACCTCATTTAAACAACTTAAGCGCTTTTTGGGTATGATAAATTTCTACAGACGCTTCATTCTCAGGGCTGCTTCATTGTTAGCACCACTCACCAATCTCCTATCCGGAAAACCAAAAACGTTTCATTTCACCGACTTCACTATTTCTGCTTTTGAGCAAGTCAAAGCTTCCCTAGCGAATTCTTTCAAGTTGTTTTATTTACAACCCAACTCTGTATTGTCACTTAATGTGGACGCCTCCAATGACTCTGTAGGCGCTGTTTTACAGCAAACTAATAACAATGCCCATCAACCCCTCGCATTGTTCTCTCACGAACTGTCCCCAACCGAGTCCCGTTACAGCACATTTGGTCGTGAACTGCTCGCTATTTACCTATCCATCCGTCACTTCCGACACTTACTGGAAGGTCGCGAACTTCATGTGTATACGGATCACAAGCCATTGACTTCACCACCAAAAGCAACACCGGACAAATACTCTCCTCGTGAAATTCGCCATTTGGACTACATCTCGCACTTCACAAGCGACATTCGACACGTCTCAGGTCGCGACAACATAGTTGCCGATACCTTGTCAAGGCCGGCAGTAGATTCGCTACACCGTACGCCCGGCATTGACCCCAATCGCATGGCGGAACTTCAAAAAGAGGAATTATCTTCGACGTCACTGAGTTCGAAGTTATCACTGAATATACAACCGATGCCGCTACAAACCGCACCAGGAACTATAGACTGTGATACTGGGACAGTTACTCCAAGACCCCTAGTCCCACCCTCCATGCGCCGACAAGTTTTCGAGTCATTACATAATGTTTCACATCCAAGTATACGTTCAACGCTTAAACTCATCTCTCAGCGTTTCTTATGGCCGTAAATGAACAAAGACATAAGTGAATGGACCAGGACCTGCCTAGCATGTCAGCGTTCTAAGTTTATTCGGTATACACGACCAACTATAGGAACTTTCGCTGCCCCTGACAGTAGATTCGCTCACGTACACTTGGATATTGTTGGTCCTCTACCCCCATCCAACGGCTACTCCTACATACTCACTGTTGTAGATCGTTTCGCTCGATGGCCTGAGGCTATCCCCATCAAAAACACATCCGCAGACACCGTTTCTCAAGCATTTGTTAGCCGATGGATTTCCACATTCGGCGTTCCGTCGTATATCACCACTGACCGCGGCTCGCAGTTCGACTGCCACTTATTCCGACATCTCACAGAATTGCTCGGTTGCACACACATTCGTTCGACGGCTTATAATCCTCAGGCAAATGG
The DNA here is from genome assembly GCF_000715545.1 of Opisthorchis viverrini. Lineage (NCBI taxonomy): Eukaryota > Metazoa > Platyhelminthes > Trematoda > Opisthorchiida > Opisthorchiidae > Opisthorchis > Opisthorchis viverrini. The sequence goes on from NW_008751695.1 coordinate 1,485,603, forward strand.
ATTAGTCGAACGGTTCCATCGTCATTTGAAGTCCGCTATTATAGCTAACAACGATCCCAGTAACTGGTACGACATGTTACCGGTGATATTACTACACCTACGCACCACGTTTCGTTCCTAATTGCATCATTCACCAGCAGAGTTAGATTTGGAACAACTTTACGCATTCCCGGAGAATACTTTTCACCCACTTTAGAAACTCCGACCAATTCATCCTCCTATGTGAATCAGTTGCGAGAAAATATGTCGAAACTCCGATATCAGTCATCTCGCATTCCGAATAGTTCATCATATGTTCCAACAGACTTGTCTACTTATTCACATGTTTTTATACGTTCTGATAGTGTTAAAAAACATTTGCAACCCCCTTATGACGGTTCTTATCTTGTGATCTCTCGTCATCATAAGTATTTCACCATACAATTTAACAATACTGTTAGCATCGATCGTTTCAAACCAGCTTATACTGATTTTGTTGATTCAGGACGTCTTGGAAGCAACACCGGCGGTGTCAAGCCCAAAAGCAACGCGACCGAAGTTTCTCCGAAGCCAACTCATGCCACGTCTCGAAATGAGCAATGCAGAACCACACGCTCCGGCCGTCATGTTCACTGGCCTGATCGCTTTGTGCCTGAACAACCCTAACCACAACACACATCCTTCTTTCTAGGGGGAGGGTATTTGTAGCTACCCTTTCGCCACATACATGATTGTACAGGTCATCGCCGCTCGCTGGATCACGAGATCTATTTTTTCCTTGCACTCACAAATCACGCTACAATCGTGACTAACTTGACTACACAGCTCACAGTCAAGCCCTTCAGCCCAAGACCTCGTTCTTTTTTCCCTAATAGTACAAACCACAATACACATCCGATATCGACTGTCTACCGTCTGATACGGTAGCAAAAAGACATGTGCTGACACCCACACACACGCAAACGTCCTACAAATAGGATGCCAGCACAGCAACACGACACGACTCAACAGAGCTTCGCACGTCGCCCAGCTCGGAGCAGAGCCGCTCAGGATTTTTACGGCTTTTCACTCACGGATATCCAGGACTACGTGTGGCTGTTACAACAGCGAAGAAGACACGAAACCTGCATGCGGATTTACAACAGGATTTATCAAACTGTACCTGCAAAACGATAAGTCCCTTGTTTGCATATATATCTATTGTAATAATTTTACTCAACAAGCAGACCTTGTTAGTGCTCCCCGTTTTCTCGGTCGTATAACTATTGTTTGGGTTCCGTTGGAGCATTAAGAATGTTAGTTAGCCTGTGCGGTATCTGGTGGGTGCAGCTATGTGTTGGATCCAAGCGCCCTGTTTAACTGCTTCTAGCAGCGCCGCAGCGAATTGTTCGCCCGATTCGACGCGCTGGAGCTCAATCCAGGAGGCTTTTGGGGCGTTGAAGTCACCTACCACCAGGAGATGAGTAAAGTGGTAGTTGGAGGAGAGTTGCTCAAGGGTTTGTATGAGGAATTGGTCATCTTCAAGGGGAATCGAGGGTCTACGGTAGACCACGCTCAGAGGGAGTGAAGCGGACTGGCGCAGCGGAATTTGGACCCACAGTGAACTAATGGGTATGTTGGCAGAACAAGCAGACGGCCCAATGAGGCGGCCACTGTTGCCAACTTTCTGCACAAATCAAGCAAAATGAACCCGTCTTGTGGATAACACGCCTGTCTGGAGAACGTTGTAGATATAGTGGACTGCGGGCAAGCCACCAGACTGGGTATTGTTGTCACGAAAGCGTCATCGCGACGCCGTACTTGTGTTCGTGTACAGCCCGCACATGAACAACTTGGATAAACCGTTTATGGTTGTCATTGTAGTTAGGATATTCTTGGGTCCTTCAGGGATTCACAGTGGTTTATCTCTGTCGTTCAAACAAGGCCATAAGACAGCCATGTTTACATTGGGGTTTCAAAATAGAAAAGTGTCCAAAAGGTTCATTATTACCAATTTGATGCGAGTTAGAATGCCGACCAATATAAAAGCCAATCAAAAATTCTCACAATTCCCAATTACTTCACTCAAGCGACACTGCCTGATTTCAAACACGATAATCGATATTTAGGTGCAGATAATAGGTATGCGGTCGGCGCGAGCTGGTACAGCCTAAAGAACTGCGTGGAGCCTTGCAAAACCAGTTACCTCTGAGGCGTCATATCGCGTGTATTTAGTTAGTCGGGTAGATTATTCTCCTATTCAACCAATGGATTTTTCTATTCTTATGGGGAGTGCTCGGGATATATGCCGCAACCAGGTCAAGCTCACACCGGAAACAGACGTCCGACAAAAGCTTCTTCCATTTAATTTTCCCTTCCTTCGTTGCAGAAGGCGGATGATGAGGTTCATCACGCTGAGAGAGTACGTTTTATGGGAATGCATGCAGTTGGAGTCGGAGTTGCCAACCGTGCTGTGTTTTGCATCGTCGTGGTCAGGAGATGCGGAAATGGTGGAAATGTTACGGAAAGATATGGAGAGCTCCAAAAGCTTCCGTACACAATGCAGTGTCCCTCGAGGGCGCCCTCTCTTCATTCTCACTTAATTTTATGATCAACGAAATGATGCGATCAACGCTGAAATGTCTTCTGACCTGGTTTTCAAATATATCCTGAAAAAATCTTGTCGATCTGGAGTATGCAAACATCTTTCTCATCTTCGAAGAAGAGGAAAAGGCGCAGGTTTTTCTGAGGAAATGACCAGAGTCATTCTTTTCACCGGTGGGCACTCTCTTCGAAGAAAAGGAAAGGCGCAGGTTTTTCTGAGGAAATGACCAGAGTCATTCTTTTCACCGGTGGGCACTCTGTATCCACAAAGTGTCCCGCTGTCATAATGATGAATATTCCCAACAGGTGAGTGGTGTACTGTCAGACATGCCCATAAGGTTACATAAGAATGAAGCGTGAGTTTGTTTGTAGTTGCAGATAATGTAAAGAGTGGACGATATGGTACAGTCAAGCGAAGGAAGCGCATAGTTGTCGGCGTGCTATCAAACCGGGTACCGCAGTGCCATGCCATAACTTCACTGAAATACTTCGGTTTCTGAACAGTAACGGACGTCACTTGTGAGGTGATTGTGCCGGGATGTGCAATTCTGTAATGAGGAGGGTGAGGATCTTTAGATGAAGAACAAAGCTTATGTGAGACAGCATGTATTTTTCCGGCCCCGCTGGATAGGTAGCGTGGTGCTACGTTTTTCATACATTCGAAGTTATAGTAGTTTTGAATGTGGTGTGGCAGATGAGGTCAATAATGGTTCCTTGCTGTCTCCAGCTAGATCATCATCGTTATCTGAGATAGTCGGATCGCATTAGGTTTGGCTATCTTACCAGCTCATGTATTCGGGTATAGTCGACATGATTTCGGAAGTGTAGATGGGTCGCAATACTTAAACAAGAACGATGAGTCGCATGAGGCACCGAAGGGTACCCCCTGTCGGTTAGACTGCTGATGAGGTTGAGTATGTATGGTTAGGAGCTTTGATAATGAAGACCGTGCTGTCGATTTTATTAGGCTAGATTATATCTGTATTAGAGAGCAGAAATCGAGTGACGTTGGTATTTAGTACTCCAAACGAGCAGATTTGACATCAAGCACCCGACCATCTAATAGAACTTCGCTACGGCTGCATCCATGGGTGCGTGTTTGAGGAGTAGCCTGACCCTTGGACCTTAGGACTCGAGTCTACACCACTTGGTCTTACAACTGACTAGTAATCACCTATCTGTAGCCTTAACTTTGCTGCGCATAATAGTGCATATATTTGCTGAGTCCCACTATCGAAACATCGTTATCACTAACTAGACTAATCCAGCGAATGTTGAGTTTACCTTTATAACAATAGGTCTCTAGTTTCAGCACGGACACTGGTCAGGGATTGTTGATAAAGGGATTTGTCAAGCACTTGGTGAGTTAGCCACCACAACTTTGTTTAATTGCATGATTTAAATGATATTGCGGAAGATGCGTACGAGTGAAAATTGATCCTCCATTAATCAGAAAACTTTGTCGAAAGAAAAACTGAGAACTGGAGTGACCGCACGTTGTGTTTATACCCATGCAACCAATAAATAGTATTATTATTTGTTAAGGGTGGTTCTGCAATTTTTAGGCATTGGTATTCCAGGTGAACGACGTACGGATAAGGAGATCCAAAGTTGATCGCTGAATTCATCATCATCATCATCATTAACAGCATAATATCAGTGTTCAACACCGATGCTTCACTGCCGTACAACCATGACTTATTTGAAAGACTTATTGTAAGGAAAAGAGTAAAGGTGGACGAAGAAGGGACTTACTGCTAGCTTAACACAATCATTCCGAGGTGCCTACACCTCCAGACATTCACTCAGGCAATCTGGATAGAAACTGACAACAAGAACGCCACTGACATCGGTTGGCAG
>NW_008751695.1:1490030-1510084 GCF_000715545.1 Opisthorchis viverrini
GCACTCTCTTCCGCAAACGATGGTTAGACATACGAACTCATGTCCCAACCAACAGTCTCTGGTTCTTCAATAGAAGTACTCATTGCACAACCGAAAACTCGATTTCTAACTGCCTCGTCACGGGCGAGATGGCCCAAGTGGTTAGAGCGCGAATTTACTGGCCGGAAGGTCCGTGGTTCAAATCCGACCTCCACCACTCGACTTCCCCTGTCTAGCCCTCGTGCTTCCTTCGGGTGGCATGGTAGCTAGGCACCGGAAGGGTGCTACAGCTGAACGCGTCACGGATACGCCGATACCAACCCACACGAAATAGGGTTTTGAGACAATGATTGTTGAACACCTGAAGACGTTACAGTTCCACTGCTCGAATAGGCCAAGTCTCGGCCATACAACAAAACAGCCCGTACTGTAGCTTGATACGCACGTCCCTTCAGGGATAAACCATTCTGACGCCATAGGTGTCTCAAGTTAGCAAACGCGGCCCGAGCCTTGCAGATTCGTGCATTCACCTCATCTGTCACACTGCAATCAGAACTAATACAACTTCCAAGATACGTAAAACGCTCCACAACTTCCAGTACCTCTCCCTGGATTGTAAGGGGCGTGTTCAGTGACTGCACGTCCACAAGCATGACCTTACACTTTGTGGGTGCAAAGTGCATACCAAAGGACGGGATGACTTTAGTCAGTTCATCCAAGAATACTTGCGCCGTTTCCTCCTCTTCGAACATGAGAACGATGTCGTCTGCATATCCCAGACCGACAAGGTTTTCTTCACAGGCTATTTGAACACCGGGGTTTTGGAGACCCTCCAGCGTTCGTCTCATTATTTCATCGATCACAAAGTTAAAACGGAATGGAGAGAGTGGGCATCCCTGACGGACACCGCTTTTTGTATGGAAGCTTTTGGCGAGCTCTCCGTATGCTCTCACACGTCCGGAAGTCTGAGAATACAATGAATGTATTATGTTTACAAACGCCCGGATTATTATATTACGTGTAGTTGGGGCATTACAGTTCGCTACGAGCACGTGTGCGGGTTCGGCAGTTACTGCAATTAACTCTAGCAGGTGACATCGAGTACAGTTTTGAGCATGACATACCGTCCTTAACCATCGGACTGGGCTACTTTACATAATCGGTGTGACAACGGCTATCGTTATCATTGCGGTCGCTTCATGCCGTCACCATCGATAGAGGGTCATATGATACCTGCAGCTATCTCGTGACCCTGTATTATCTTCAGGCTATTTATGCGTATCTGGGAAGCAGGAGCATCCACAAAAATGGCCTTCGCATCGCCACCGCACACCTCATGCCGTTGTCTAACTACGTTGAAGTTAGTGGAATCTGAGGTGACTGGGAAAATGTGTTGTGATCAGTTTGGCCGATGAAAATAATCTCATTTGTTGAATCTAAGAAATGTAAGGGAAACGAACCTCAATAGCCGATCTTCTAGGGTAGAATTTGCAATAGATATTCCGTAGATGTTTTCATTCCCAATGAACTTAGGTCAAAATATGCTAAAGTGCGTAAACCGGTAACAAAATGCGAATCGGTGATGGTCGCGACCTTGAGATTTCGCTCGCCTAAACAAAATGCTGCAAGCAACACGTCAACGAAAGGCGCAGATGGATTTGACTAACTTGCCGTTGAAATCAAAACTTCGAAAACCGCACAGTTTTGGCAAAAATAATCAGTGCTTGCTTCCAGTCAGCGGTTTGAACGGAAGACTAAGCTGGATCCGGTTGATTCTCACCGTAAAACCGAAGTAGTTCGATAACGAGTGTATTTCGTGAATTGCGTCCTATATTGACCCAAAAAACCTAAGGTTGAAGGACGCTTTTGGGCCACGTTTGATTGATGAGTATGACGGAGGGCAAAACCAGTTTTGAACTGCAGGTTTTCTTTCATATACCCCCCGAATGATGTAGTCCATTTTGAAAAAAATTCAGAAATATCCTAAACACCATACTAGCTAAAACATGGGGTGGCCCTGTGAAGTAAAGTTTGATGAAAAACATCACAAACGAGGAATTTGATTAGATGCAGATTAGGTTAAAGCCAAGTTAGTGTGCAACTGGAAGTATGCGAATGTACGCACTTTGTTTTATTTTATTTGATATTTTCCGTTCATTATTTATATTCCTTTGCTCACCGGTTCGCACCATGCACACGTTCTAGAATGGCATCCACTTCCCCATAGAGCTGGAAATCACGCCTTCATATATTTCTCTAATGTAGGACGTACATTCACGTTAGAAAATAAGGGAAACTCTCCTAGGTTTATCAGATCTACTGCCGCTATAAAGGCAGACCGCCATCTGACTAATCGACAACAAAGACGAACGTCGAACTGCAGCAAGTGGGTCCGTGAGTGGACCTCCAGCATGCAATAATAATAATAATAACCGAAGGATAATCAGGTATTTCAGAAAAAGATCATTGATATTTTGAAAAAGATGTTCAAGCAGTGTGGTCCAATGGCTTTTTAGCTGACTGCGCTCCAACAAAATATAAGTAATAATTCGATGGTCTTCAGCCGAATCCCATACCATGGTTTTGCTTTCCAGACTAAAGCTAAAATATGTCTCAGGATAGGTGCAAGGTGTAAATCTGTAACAAACGACACTCCTAAAGCAAGCTTACGGAAGAAGATGAATGACCCGGGTGAAAATACCGATTGTGCGCGATAAATTCATTCAAATACTGGCTAGATTATGCGGCAAAACATACGAGCATAATGACGGTATAATAAGGGCATCACATTTAGGAAAAAATGTACGTTCCTAAGCAACAATCAGTAAAAGCTACTCCTGGTTTTCGGAAGTTTAAGAATCACCAGTTATTTATATAATTCTTGGAAGATAAACCGTAAGGAAGGCACCGCTTTTTTGGCACCGTCCAATGGCCAGACGACTCAATAGTATTCTCTCTTCGCACCTTCACATTTTGAGTTTATTTCCGGCAAGTGCACTTACCTATTGAGCATTGGGAATAATATCTGTTCCTTTCAAACGTAGAAATCAAGGTTATAGGTACAGAGGACCTCGGATCTAGTGGCTAACCAGAAACTTCTGTTAGGCATCCCACAACTTTGAATGGTTTTGTGGCTTATTCAAGAATCTTGTAAAGCTTAAGTGTCAAGTGCATGTTATCTTTAACACATTGCCATCAGGTTTTGATGTATGCCGACAAAGTAACAAAAGATCCAGGATTAACAATTGTGTCCTAAAAATACCTTACAGAACTCCGCGGCGCCCTAGACGAGATGTCGACCGGGTTGCGTGAAGACTTGGAACGTACCGTCACGTTTGACGGGCAGGGTTGTTATTGGTTAGTCTCGTTCCACCGTCCAGTTGCCGGTACATTATAGCCGGCCACATTTGAGCCTACCAAAGCATAAACTAAGCTGTGGCTCATGAATCAAGCAGCAAGGCCGCATAGGATGTGTGTCAGTATTCTGAGGCTCACGAGCTGTGATCCGGTAACATTCCGTACGTTTCGCGCTTCTGGACTGAATTGCTGGCTGATGCTCAGCAGTTCTGGTTGCCGACGTAAAATGAGGCCGATGTTACCTAACAGGGATAGCGAGAGAAACAAACACGAATGAGTTTATTCGTGACCATAAATCCTTGTCAACACTGCAACGAGCGATCGAAATCAGGGGAACCTCGGGCCAAACTTTGATGCAGGTTGACGACAGAGGGACTCGCGAACTCATGGCGATGTAAACGGAAGACTCTGGTGGTTACAGAGAGGCGGTTGAATCTTTGGTTCAAAGTGCGTCACTGATGGAAATGGACGCTTTGCAGGCCAAGGCTCAAAGAGTTTCAGGATTGATAGGCATTAGGCAGCGGCTCTCTATCTCCAGCAGACGGAAACATGGATGATTGCAAATGAGCTCCAACTGAATGGTGCAAGATATGCTTACGTGAAGGATTGCTTAGCTGTGTCGTATCTCTGAAATTACTGTCACGGTGGTTGGGGTTTTGTGGTGGCGGGGAGGAATCCGGAACAGTTTGTGGCGGAACAGGTGCAGGCGCTGAGTGGATTTTGATACAATTTTTCGGGTAGTCCGATCTTCGACGTTTACTTGGAGCACGTTTACCCCGAAGATACTAGATAATGAGACAGTCCAGCGCCTGTAAAGATGTAAGGGCTTTCGTGTCATAGACTGTCAAGTTGGCAGTCCTAATCTGGAAGAGGACAACAATCGAAGAAACAATATATTGTGACGGAACTGGCCTACGAGCTTCCAAATGAGTGTTTAAACTTATAGCCTGCGGGGGTCGTGGGAGCAAAAGATCACCAGCAAATCATCAAGAAGACTACATGAGATCGATATTCGAGGGATATGGTTTTTACGAGCAGAAGGAGGAGAGGGGAAGCACAGTTGCTACATGTTGTTGAATATTTTTAATAGATGGACTCATCGAGGCTAGGCAAACTCTTACGCTGAGTCGGATGCACAGATGCGACGTGAAACTGCCGCAAGGGTTGCTGGCCCAGAGCAACCTTTGGGAGGAGATTGCGAACTGGGTGACCTGGATATTATAAGATGCGGCATATGTGGTGGCCAAACGCCGGCGGATATTTGGTCACCAAGATTTTTGAGTGCTAAGCAGTGGGATTTGGAGTGGTATTTGCTCGAGTTGGCCATGTTGTTGTGGGCCATAGGAACGTTTTTATCATTTTTCATCAAATGAATTCTATAGGCAACACAAAGCATTCAGATAAGGACGGTGTTTTCTAAGCCGACCGGGAAGCTGCAGTGGGCACTGACATGCTCGGCGTGCGGCACCACTGAGCATCCAGGCAGTTGAACAATGCGTGCTAAGCTAACGAAATAGGTTGATGAGACAGGACTAACAGCATATCTACTAATAAGTGTGGTTGCATTGGTTGCCTAGTCGAATCATAGACTGCTTTGATGTGGATATGAAGGTGAGTAATCACTAAATGAGGAGTGGCTAGACACTTTAATTACCTTAAAGTTGTTATTAGGGGGCCAGGTTATCCCTACAGTTACATTGCGGTGTAGATGATTTTACCTCAGAAATTCGGAACGCAGCGGGTTAAAGTAAGACGCCTTGATCGGGCCCAGATATGGTGGGATCTTTTAACAGAAGCGGAGGATTATGCGCAAGCATTTGTCCTGGTAAATGCGTGTTTTAATTCACTATGGGGCGAAAGCCTGCTTAATTCGGCAAAAAGTGATACCGAAAACGGCTTGATCCAGTTTTGAGACCGATTGTTGCAGAAACGGCTGTTGCGTAGGGCGCGCTCTCGGAAAGGGGATTAGGCCTGTTGTACAACCAGTGGGACCCAATAGTCAGCAACGAATGTCAGCAGAGATCACCAGTAATTTGTAATCGAGCTAACGATGTGTTCAGGACCGTTCAAAACATAACTCATGCTTTCGAGTTGAAGGTTGTTGGGATGGGTTGAAGCATAGGTTGAGAAAAGCACAAACAGAGGAAATTTCTATGGACCTCTGAGATTTTATCCCCTACCGAAAGGAAAATAAAAATATCTGTTTTATGAAGATCAAAAAAATTATTTCACAACACCGTATACAGTTAAATAAAATAAAGTGGAAGACCAGCTTCGTCAAAGACTTTCAGAGGTGGCCTAAGTCCAAGCTGAAAAGAGAAGGATAGGATGGTGGGGGTAGCAGGCATATTTAGGGTGAAAAATACACTGACAGACATACGTAAGTGCGCAAAACATAAGATTCAGCCGGAAGGTGGGTGTCACACTTAGGGCACTAAATAGGCTATGATCTGAGTGGATGATTTGGGATCCGGATATATGATACGAGAAGAGAGTCTTGGTATAACCGGGGCAAACGGGAGTTCGGATGCAAACTTACTGGCCCGCTCTCGGACTACATGGCTAGCATTCTGGCCAGCTAAGTTCAATATAGGAGCCAAAACCTTTGATTGTGAGGTTTTATACGGAGCATTTTGTTGTGTCCCGCGGAGTCCTTGGCCGCGACACAGGAGTAGACCCCTAATACTCGTCCATTCTCACAATGCATTACGATAGGGAGAAAGAAGTGATTGAAAACATATAGCAACTCAGAGGAAGTTGACGTTGTAGCTCCCATTGATTTTCGCTACAGACATTTGTTTGAAGTTCACTGGCGTTGGACCTGTACAACTTCGAGTATTTTGGAAAAATTAGGCATGGTCACGGGAGCACATCGGCAAATTGCCGCAGCAGGCCAGAGAAAAGAGTGATTTGAAGATGGAGCCGTAAGGAAATTAAATGGACACCGTTGCATAATAATAGCGGGTTGCGGCAAACTTTATTTGAGACATTCCACTTGTAAACAATACTCTACTGAACTACTTGACTCCTATTGGTCCCACGTTTGCGTTCCATTCTAGGCGCTCACCACCCCGTGTGCAGACGTGCATGAATGCATAGGTGTGCGTAAGCCATTGCCGGCGAATCACGAGGATACTTACAAAAAAGTTGCTCGTTCAGAAAACCAAACCATTTCAAATGTAACGCTCGCAATTTAACAGAAGCCTTTGAAGCTAGACTCCGGGCTCTTTCAACACTGTCTGTTAAACGTTTCGAGATGTTGGCCTAAACTTTGATGAGAACACAGCAGACGGAATCCATGACGACAGTATTTTAAAAGTGTATAGGAGCAACCCAATTAAAGGCCAAAAATACGCGCAGTATTGGTAGGAAGATAGCTTGATTTGTGAAAGCGGTGCAATGAGTGCAATGCGGTTGGCGTGTGTTATCACTGGGTCGAAACCTATTAGGTTTCCAGTGGAGGCCAGATGTATGTTCAGATATCGCCCATGCTGGAGTTTACTCCTCACATGGACCCAGTCGCCGTGATTCTGAGCAACATATGAACGGCAGGGCCTCTCCATATTAGTGCTGTCGGTGCCTCGAAGAATATTTATGTACATGTCCACCGAAAAGTTCAAACTGCCTTTTCCCGTTAACACAAGACGAGCGGTTGGTAGCACTGTCCTCATCCCGCACAGAGGAAGGTGCTTTATCCATGCGGTAGAAGCGCGTAACGAGTTCCCATCCGCTGCGGGCGAGACCCTATGATGCTGCCGGGAGAAATGACCAGATCAAGTCATTCAAATGATTAGTGAGCACGTTTCCATCGCAATTGTTTGTTGCAAAATGATGGTCGGAACCCCATCCCATCAGTTGTACTCAACTTAGAATCAAAGCACATTACCGTTTGGTTCATATCTCACGGTTCTGTTGGAAGAGATCTTCCTTAGCAGTGCAACAGCTGACCGATTTACGCAAGATAACTCTCGGACGATAACGTTCATTTTTGGCATTCCCTGTGCGGCTGGAGTCAGAATAGCTGAGAGTGGAACCAAACTTTTTCTGCGTTGAAAAATAAATATTAATGACCCGGATCCTCGGACCGATATGTTGTCATAAAAATTTTTACAGCGTGTGTGATCTTTGTCTAATCAGTTCACCGTTTTGCAGATGTTAAAACTGTTGAAAACTAATACACCATAAAATCGTGACAGCAATCAAACTCCGACAAACGCCCCTGAAGCTGGGTTGATGGGACAAGGTTGTAAGCATAACTATCACGAGGAAGAAGTGACAGCGAGAACTCGTCGACCGTATCGTCAGTATGGGGCCAACCCAATCCACCAGAAGGCTAGTTAGCGTTTCTAAGCGCGGTTGGTCCAAGTGGGAACTATCTATGTCTAAAGATATTCTAAACCGCCTGTTGACCCTTTCCGCGCTATGACGTTGTCCCTCAACCCCTTCAACCTAACCCGCACAAGTGACCTTCCGCTGAAGAGGGACGATAGTCCAAGAGAGCTACGCTAAAATCGATGTGTTGTCCTCAGGGTTTAAACTTTTCATGTAGTCCTTGAGAGGTGGTTATGGATAGGAAAACATGTTCAACGATGACTTTTTTTGAGTATCCAAAATTGATAACGCTTCCGAGAAAATACAAAGAAGCAACGTATTCATTTCCTTTTGAAAGAAGTTTAACAACTATGCGACTATACGATCAGTCGGACGAATGAATACATACGACTATAGAAATTAAAGGGCCGGTAGGCTAGCATCTGTGGAAGCCGTTTCTTATTCCAAGATTGCGTGTTGGATATCATTGACATCGACAGCATGATATAAGCGTTCAACACCGATGCTCTGTTATCGTGATGGTCAGCCCGATGAAATCGTTTTGAACATCATTGCCATTACTGATGACCCTAGGGGTTTGTGGCAACTGAATCTTGGCCATGTGTGCAAGCATCAACGCGCTCCAACTGGAAGGACATGCGTATTATGCTGATACAAGCAGATAATAACAACACAATGTGCAATGTTAATTATGTAATATCGGTCAACAAATTTAGAGGGTGTTAAAGGTTCAGTGAAGAATGTTCAACGTGGATACATTATCGCGTGCGGGTAGCGCGAATTTTCAGGCCTTTGCTATGTCGGTATCCGCAGGACTGCACGCTTCGTCCGAAAAACAGGATAATAATGCTGTGCCCCAGATCTAGGCAGATAAGAAAGGTATATGGTGTAATGCCGTTCTTTTCATCTGTTAGTAGGGACTCAGGATGAAAGGGAATAATTAGTTGCATCGCACTTTTCTAAAGGTTAAGGAGTGATGACCGGGAGTTCGCCTGATAAATGTTCGTGTCCAGGGATTTTTTGATCGCTTATTTTCACTTTATAAATACCTGTAGACCAGGCCACAAATTTGCAACATTTTTGCCGTTTTGTGAAGGAAAAGCTTCATTTTTCATGGGAACATACGCTTATATTGCAAGCAAAATTAAATGTCGCACCCAAAATAGCTATTTGAAAGTACCTTATTGAAAGTAATAAGCAACACGGGCGTTTATAATGAAGTAATGGATACACACAGATCGTAGTGTGCAACTTGGTGTTGACTTTATGGACGGTTCTAGGCTCCTTGAGAAAAACATTAGTCAGAGAAATCGCGAGTGGAAACTCTTTACTACATGCAGTTTATCAAGATACAGGTCGTTCCTAAGGCCGCTGTTTTCAGGGACCCGTTTTCTATGGAGTTAATAGTTCGACCTGGTAAACTCGTCAATGGAAAGTGTGCCCTCACCCATGAAAATCGTTGGTATCGCAACCCATCTATTCGAAAGTTGGCTGTTGGGGTGAGGATATGCATTTTTCCTGGCTTCAAAGATTCGTTCGACCACGGGACCAAACGTTTCGTGGAGCCTTATAAATTCCGGAGCTTGAATGTGATTTTGCAACAACTGAAAACGTTTTCACGGGAGCCAAGTGGGACTCACTCGTTTGGGTCAGCGTTGGTTGCAACGTCTCCCCCTTAGAAGCGGTGTTTTTTCCATCTGTGAAGGGTGTCCTGTTGGTTATGAAACTTTTATAGCTCGAACTCGTGTTAAAAAATGTACTGCTGCACAATCATTGAGCCAGTTCAAAAGTATGCATTTTAGATCGGGTCTTCCGGTCGCTTAACCAAGTGGCGCGTTATACTTACCACCATTAAGGCTCCCCGAATTTCGACAGGTGGAGAGAATCAGGGTTTTTACTTGTTTTTTCAAAACGTTTCAACGAAGTTGCTACATTTCTCATACCTTGAGAACGCTGAGGCTCTCAAACAGGCTTCGGATTTGCCAGAGGCAAAATGCAAACACTTAAGCTCCGTAACAAAACGTTTATTTTTTGACACGTTCAGGGATCACTAAGGGCTCGACAATATCAACATGATCCCACCATTTCTTCCAAGTCTCCTGAATGTTATAATCAACCGAGTCATCTCAACCAAGCTTTGGTCGGCGGTCTGTCCTGAATTGGAGTGATGGTATTCAATGGATCATGTAAAGATGTAAGTAAGTAAGTAACTTGCTTGGTCACTGAACCCCCTGGCTTGCCTGAAGCAGACTCAAAACCGCCAGTGCTGACACACCAGTATAGTTGTAAATGTTTGTGCGCCTCAGGATCTAATGAGTTCAACAGCATTTGGTTGATATCGGGCTTGTGCTCATGTACCTCTTGGGAGACTTCATTGCCTTTGCATATCCATTTATATGGGAGAGACAGCTTTGCATCAACTACGTTGGCAACCAACGGCCCGAGGGTCGGAATCGGCCAAGGCTAAGCAATATTCAGGAAGAAAAATTCCCATGGTTCAAATCAGATTTTTTGTTTGGCCATTTGTGTTTGCAATGGGCCGATTGTCCCCAAGGGATCATCGTACAGAATGGCAAGAAGCTAGCTTAAATGGGTAAACTCTAATTTGTGTACCCCCGGGGTGTGTTGTAAGTTACAAGGAACGCACCACACAACACTTGTTGTTCACTTATCTTCTGACTGCAAACGAGCACCCAAAGACACTGCTCCAATATCTGCAGACAGCGCAAAATTGTTCGGTCGAAACCGTCAGGAAGTCATAGTGAAGACGTTTGTCAGATCTACTTCAGAATGCAAGTAGTCGTCCAGCGACAGGTTATTCGGTTTAGTTTTAAATTAGAATATTGTTATCAAATTCCCCATTTCGTGCGGATTAAGGACAAATTAGTGAGCGACGAATTAGCGCCCTTCAAGCTAGCTAGTTGGGGCCCTCCTTATTTAGCACTTTGCTGGGTGTTCTGATACAAATTTTGCTAGCAGTCGTAAGAGATTTGGGTTCTTCAGCAGAAGGAGTAGCGGGTACTTCAATCGCTTCTTGACTGTATTTTTTAAGGGATGCCAGTAGCGTTTTCATGAGATTTAGACCTGATGATGGCCATCTGATGATGGCCCCTTTAACTGCTTCAATGATACTGTACCTTAGTGTCTTCAACTGGCGTAAGCAAACCCAGTTTCAAACAAACGTAGCAGGTGTCTCTATTGTTTTTGTACATTTATGCAGTTTTTTATGTAGTTTTCGAATGATTAGAAATGAATGTCTGCTGGCCGGCCAAAATCCGCGGTTGGGTAGCATGATATTCCGCAAATTTGGCCGACGAAAGTGTAACTCTTGAGATAGCTGCGTTGGCCATTTGAAGTGACTGGCCGATTCAGTACGCGGCTTCTACAGGAGCCCGAAAATTGTTATTGAAGAATTTGATGGCTTACCTAAACTTTCCGAACTTCTCTTCGATTCCCGTTGATCGAGCTGAAAAACAGACATCTCGGTCTACCCTCCAGTTCAGTCTTATCATCTGTCTGGAATAACGCCAAGATCGAGTATGACTTTCAAGGTTGACAACATAGTACAGAGACACTAGGATCATCAAGGGTACTGGAAGAGAATCTGATGAAGCCGATGGGCATCCACAGAATACGAGTTGTCGTTGGCAGTCGACGTAGGCAGTGGCCTAGTGTGAGTGCTCAATTGCAGCAGCTCATGACATCGTTCGCTGCATTCTGCTACGTCGTAGCGCTGAGAAGTTCGGTGTTTATCCGCTCTGTGGTCAGGCTTCAGGCCATTACAGCACAGCTTATTTTTCCCCAAAAGTGCGAAGTTTTACTGCTCGCGATTTAGCCTGGAAAGAGTCACATGCCCAAGACACGGCGAGCTATTTATTTTGAAAAATTCGAGGATTTAGGCACGAGGGAGTAAAACATGGATGAGGAATTTTCTTAATCTGAAAAGAATATCTGAACTTCCACTAGATAGATGACCAGCGGCGCTGACTAGCTGCCCGTGCACTTTTGTCGCTGCTGACAGAATGCTTGCAAAGAATGAAACAGAGTAGCGAAAAGATTGCCCCTCTTGTTCGTGCGCAGTGTTGCCTGCTACCTCTGGGTTTTGGCCAGTTAAGACTCCGAACGGCCATATAACGATCAACTTCAGGCTTACCAAACAGTTGAGGTCAGCGGGGTCACGCGTCTGCGTGAATGCGACTTTACGGCCAATAAGCTCACACAGCAGTTTCATTGAAGCGTCGGTGACGTGAGCGTCTGTGCTGTCCCCGGTTGGTACACTGTTATTGAAACCGTCAGCCATCGGGAGGATATTGGAGCCCTCCGTATATAACATCCATTATATTCACAGTCACCGCTTTCTGTTGGTAATGCACGGGCTTCTGTGGCTTCAAAAGCTCAACAGTCGATCATACGCATCAGCCGTCGTGCCATTCTTAACTCCCACAGCGATTTTGACTCGAACGTTCCCCAGAACCTACACGAAGTTCCGTACAGCCTATCCATTTCTAGCTTCGCCGAAGTTACGGTTGCTGCAATAAAAATGGCACAAAGCAACTATCAAAAACTCAGCGTAGTAAAACTAAAGCCCCCATTCAACCGACTTCCTCAGCTATCACGGATTTGCGGATCCACACCGATTAATACACAGGATCGAGGCTTTCGCCCGAGTTTCCTGGGTCAGTTCTGTTCTTCTCGTTCAGCCACCGCCGTTCACCTGAAAGTCACAAACAGAAAAGGGTTGCTCAGTGTTCTTTGAGTTCTTTGCGCGGAGCAGTAAGCTTTCCAAGGCGAGAACTCACATAAAAAGTGACGAACATTTCACTGAACTGGGTTCTAGATGAAGCGTTGAAGACCACAAGAGGAAGGCTATTTCATGGAGCAACTACCCGAAATGATGAAAATATTAGCGAAATCAAACCGTGCACTCTGTGCTTGAAAACCGTCTTCCACGTCCTTGCCGTGTGTTGGCTGGATCAGCGTTGCGGGACCTGTTGAAAAAAGACGGCATAAGTAAGGAGAAGGTCCTCTCTGAGGCGATGGTACCACGTGGGAGAGAGGTCAAGTACTACGAGATGTTTTTCTTAGTCCACGGATTTGGGCCGACAGCAATTTTCCTAGAATCTAGCTGGATGTGATCAATGGGGGCTACCTCCTTCGTGCGTTCTGAGTGGACAGCTTGGTTGACATATTCAAAGAGCGGTCCGAAGTAGGCTCCATAGAGTATCGGAAGTCCATGCAAGTAATAAGAGAGATGAGCCGAATCATCCGTAGAACGACGGATGTCCTTTGGATCGATTTCCAATGGCGCACTGAGAAGGACATGTTTGGAGAGAACCAGATACCCAAATTCTCCTTGTCATCTAACCTTGTAATGCCTTCGGGACATTTCTCAATATCTGTGACAATGGCACTCGCTGAGTCTCCTCTGAATGACGTTTGGACGCACTTATCGTCTTTTGGGTAAAGTGCCATCTCAACGGCCACTGCTTTGCGGTGTCTAAACCCATTTGGAGAACACTGGCATTTGTACCTCAGGATTCAAGCCGTCCGCAAAACCAGACATGGATTTGTAAGAAAATCCTGAAGGCCGTTGACGTAGGTCAGAAGCAGCAGTGGTCCCAGAAAGGAGCCTTCAGGAACTCCAATGGAGACAGGTGCTGGGATGGGGTAGCTCCATCCGACCTCCTCTCTCATAGGAACGCCTTAATCCAGTTCAGCGAGTCACCGTTGTGTAATGACTATAATGAAACTGCAAGAAATCGGTGCCCATTATCCGCACAATGCTCACAGCCGCAAAACCTTTACAAGCGACGTAAAACGTTCTAGGCCAAAATGTTGCATTTTGCTACGTAAGCGATCACACCAAAAACTTTTCTAATGTACATTCCAGAAGAGTTTGGCAAACAGTCGGTGATTTTATTTAGGCAACGTTTCTCTTTTGACACAAAAGTTTCATATTCCTAATCTATGTTCACATTTTTGCAGCCCACAACATTACATTGTTCAATAAACAACCATGCCCCCGTACGAAAAGCCTTGTGGGATGAATTCCCAGCATCGCTGAGACCCCAATATGTGTGAATGGGGCGTAAAGGTTTGGACTGGCACACTGAACTCAACTGCCCGATTGCTTTAATCTATCGGGTACACGTCATTACTTTCGAATTGTGCTTTCCATTGTGCGAATAATTATATTCGCAACAAATTCGAAAAGCTCGCTTAAAAATTTGTAATGCGCGCGCGGATCCTAACGTGTGGGACCGACAACTATATACACATTTAAAATTTTCGGAACTTCTGAGAAAGCAGACCTTGCGCTAGTGAACAGTTCACTGTACCACTGAACTAAACAAGGTGTTTTTACTCTACTAGATTACTGAGGCGGAAGGTCGAAATTTCCTCGCGTGGTCTTACCGATGGCGAAGAGTAAAAATCACACAAGTCACAACCAAAGTGGGTCCGTATATTTTCTCCAGTTTGAAACTTTTAGACCGAAAGCAACACAGGAATGGAATCGTTCGGCCGAAGAAGCAGAGATACCCATCACTGAAAGGAGTATGTTCTGAAGTATTTCTTTCGCTAACCGACCGTCCCTTAGGTGGATCCTAAGTTTCTACGGAATATGCGTTTTGCAAAGAAGCATAACAAAAAGTGCAAGAAGAATGTGACGAAGGAAGTGGCCGTTGCGAACGAGTGAATTATTTAATACAATATGTCTGGCGAGCCGTTTCCTACGCATCGTTCGTTTGATGGGTCGACCCCGTGCGGCAGTTTGTTCCTTGTTTCAGAAGTGTAACCCCTGGGGATGTCCGCATTGTTTGACTGCTGCTGTATGTATCAGTGAAGTACGCAGCCGGCGAGTGTCCCTTTGAACACTGCCCTTTGGGTAGACGTCCATCCAGTCGGCATTGATATCGTCGTTGGGTTCACGCAGGCTAAGTAAGACATCTAATTGATTAGGGTGTGAACGTGCTCACCCACAGGCCTGTGATTCGAACCTAAACCGTTCAGCTGTAGCACCCTTTCGCTGCCTAGCAGCCATGCCACATCAAGGAGGCACGAGGGCTGGGGTACTGCCAGGTTGCCCAAGCCTAGACAGGGAAGTCGAGTGGCAGAGGTCGGGTTCGAACCAAGGACATTCCGGTCAGTAAATTCGTGCTCTTGGTCCATCTCGGACCAAACCTCCGCATGTTGGTCGGGTTCGACCAAGGACATTCCGGTCAGTAAATTCGTGCTCTTGGTCCATCTCGGACCAAACCTCCGCATGTTGACTCCTGTGTATCTCTGGGCGCTCTGGCAGTAACAGGGTCAGTTGGGTTGTTAGAAGGGGCATACACCACATGCATAGTGGCTGCATTTGGTGGGTAGTTGAATACTGGGGCATGAGCGTCGGCTAATCCGGCGCGGTGTACACGGGGTTGATGTTGTAAACAACTTCACAAAGGTCCATATACCGGTGTCATTTTGGGAGAAGCTCAGAGAAGAAACAAGCGATACTTTGCGTGACGGAGTGAGTAATGTTGGCGTAGTACCGGTTCCAGAAGGGTGTAGCGGCTGTTTAATGTGTGCACTTGGCTGGCTCCTCCAGGAAGGCAATTGTAAGTGAAGAAATTGTCATCGAATTGTGGATGGATCGGCTGCAGTAGAGATGGGAATGCATATGGGAAGATCAGTGGTCCGTGGGAATCCAGAAGCTTAAAGATTCGCGATGCGGGAGGAAGGACAGGTCTTATGTAACCATGGTGTATTGTTGGATGCGGGACAAGTTGAAGGACTATATCGTATTTTCGCTGCTGGTTGGTTGGGGAATCCGGTTCACCTGTAGACCATTTGTACCACCGTACCATATTTCCAAATCGCCGGCATGGAGCAGCACCGAGCTATAGGAGGCTAAAAACAAGATGGGATTGGTGGGAAGAGTGGAACGAATTTTCGAGAAACCGCTACTGACCCCAGACGGTGGGGTGTGGCAACGGACTACTCCAGCTTTTCAGTTCGTTTGATGAGGAGGAATTATATGGATCGGGAGAGAGGATCACTAGTGCCCGGAGGTAAGCGAGGAACACCCTCTGAATATCTGTCCGAAGACAAAAATAGTAGGTGTGCATCTTAGAATCGTAGACCTTGATGAGGTCAGTGTAATATAGGGTTAAGTTGGACACGATTGAGACGGTATGGAACCATGGATGGAATGCCGAGGTTTATTCGAGGGGCTAATAAAAGGCTGGTTTGTTGGTAAAACTCCGGCTTTCAGGGTATGCTGGTAGAGCTGACTGGGCGGCAGTTGGAGGGCTGACCTTACAAACAGGTTAACGGGAGATACAACAAACATAGTTTGATAGGGTGTTGTTTGGAAAAGCACGCATTCTGATGGTTTTTAGGTGTACGCGGTCACATTGAACTTAATTGTGCAAGGGACTGACTGGACATTGGTGGATGGCTCTAACTAACTTCAGTGTGCTTTAGGTGGGACTTCGCGACTGTGAAACTTCGTAGGTTTGCGAGAATGGGCAGCAACGTATGGAAATCCCCCTGGATTTACCGGTAGCTAAGGGAAAGCTGGTGTGAGTTGCCCGTTCTCCTGAAGATTTTGGCTCCTTTTCTGGGCCGTGACTGCTGGCGTAGAGTACTAGTCAACATGACATCGGGTTCGGTATTACCTTGTTCAGGTCCCCTCCTCCGACGGTTCAAAGTTGCTCAAGTGTGCCAGCGCCAGGCCTAAAGCTGTCATTTTTCCATGGTGGCGGAGCTTCTGTCGCCATGATCCTGCGGGCATTTTCGGATGGAACTCAGTTCCTCAACGTCTGCCCTAGAAGTCGCACACTCCGATCGCCAGTGACCGCTGGCGCAGCTGAACTAGGAGGGAGATAGTAAAGTTTTACTCCTTTCGCGTCTGCCCTGTCGCACACTCCGATCGCCAGTGACCGCTGGCGCAGCTGAACTAGGAGGGAGATAGTAAAGTTTTACTCCTTTCGTCTTCGGGTCAAGCTGGTCACCTGCAACCAAGTGGATCAAGATAATGAGTCACTGGCTTCGGGGCGGGTCTCCCAAGAAAGCCCTAACAACCTCTGCATCGCACTTCAGGCTTTTAAGTCAGAGATTAAGACAAGATCCCCGAACAAAACCATAACCCTCTCACCACCTTGTGGGTTAGACTCTTGAGTCAAAGGCCCAAGGTGAGGTACCTCCACCAAACTCCCTCCATCCGGCCTGGGCAATTGGGAAATGTCATTCGCCTTTGAAGCTCGTCGCTCACCGGCCTTCCTCCACACTCCAGCTTTTGATCTCGGCTACACTGTCGAAAATCCATCAGCTTCTCTGTCGGAGGCCCAGCCCAAGCATGCATTACAACTGCGACGCTGGACAGACAGGGTCCACGAGCCAGTGGAGCCACTGCGAATGAAACCCGACTTCCAAAGTACTTCGACAAACTTTAAGAGGGAGATGCTAGACGGAGTCCTGAAAGTGTGTACCCATCTGCCGGATGCCATTATCTTGTGGGTCAGCCTTTAAAATTAAGGGCTCAAGATGAGTTACACCAGACTCCTTTCGGCTTGGCCAACCTTGCAGCTTCTGGCTCAGGGGCCTTTTTCCACACCCTCCCCATCCATCGAGTAATGCAGTGTGACCAACCCATCTACCACTCATCGTTCCGTGTCTAAGCCGTCACCCAGATAAAGAAACCAAAATAATCACATACTAACCTCAAGAGATCTAGTCCACATTGCAGGCTTCACTGTCCGTACTCCACGTCAAATTAGGCAAAAGGTGTTTCTTGCTGAAACTTTGCTTTCCCTAAAACCGAAAATACCCTTTCGGTGCCTAACTGTCATGCCATCCGAAGGAAGCATGAGGGTTGGGATACTACCAGGTTACCCAAGCTTAGGCATTTCGGTGCCTGTCATGCCATCCGAAGGAAGCATGAGGGTTGGGATACTACCAGGTTACCCAAGCTTAGGCAGGAAAAGTCGCGATGCAGAGTTCGGGTTCGAAACACAGACCTTCCGGTGGGTAAATTGGTGCTCTAACAACTGCTTACCGCATGTCGATGTATCTTGTGTATCTGAAACACGCATACAAGATGGCACTTCGGTCGTACACCTCAAGTAGCTCAAGGGTATCGAGCTGACCTGGTAGGAAGCTACTTGAAACGCACAGTCGTGCAGATGAAGATTGCTTGGAGGTTTAAAACAAGCGAGCGAAATAGGCCATTCTCGTTCAAGTCATCCGACTCGACTAAATGAACAGTGGATCTCGTCTAGATTAGCAGATCTTATTGCTGCTAGAAAGGCCATACTAGCAACTGTGATGGCACTTGCAGATCCTCCAAACACCGGATAACCAGGAGCTTGAAGAAGACAACGCTGGTGGGTTTCGAAGACCCAAGTAATGGAAACGGCTTTCGTAGTAGGTTCGATCAACCGGTCAAAAGAAGACAAGCGTCAGCGAAACGACACGCGAAAGAGAGAGAAACACATTTAGGTCAAAAAACCGTTTTCTTGGACGATGGACTGAGCACTTCAAAGAATAGTTCGGCTGGTTTCCTTCAACAAATCTGCTGGAAGAACCCAGCGGGCCTGGATGGAACACTGACACCAGGACGCCATCAACAACATAGACCCAGTGTGAGATATCAATCCTCCAACGCGAACCAGGAACGTGGCGCGGATGGTCTGTACCCCGCACTCTTCAGAGAAGGCGGCGAGTTCCTGATGAACAGTCTGATAACCATGCTGCAGAAGATTTGGAACGAAAATATAATAACAGCCGAGTGAAGCTTCTCGACAGTCATCACGGTCTTCGAAAAAGGCTCAAGAGCGTCATGGGGAATTCATCATGGAATCAGTCTGAAATCCTTCGTATCCAAGGTGCTCTCCGACATTATTTTGCGCAGTTTAACCGTCTATCGAAACATCCGTGAGAATCAAGCTGGGTTCCACCCTGGCGGATGTTGAATCGACCATATCTTTATCTTGAGACAACTTGCTTAACGCCACTCCTGCGTTTGTCATTTTCCTTGATCCGAAAGCTACTTTTGCTTCTGTCGATCGTCAGAAACTTCGGTGGTGTCTGTAATCAGAAGTGTTTCAAATTTAAATCCCTAATGGGGGCACTGTGTGCGAAATCCTGCGGGCGAGTGTGAGTATACGGCAAACTTTTACCCGAGTTCGCCACGTCCAGTAGTGTAAGAGAAGGCTGAACCCTCTCACCTTTCCTCTTCAACTTTGTTATTGATGTTTCTTGAAATTTTTCTGCTTGTCTCTGAAACCTCGGGAGTCGAAACGCTCCCGCGACGTTTCTTCACAGAGATCGAATATGCAGAAGAGATTGCTCTCCTTTGTTCAGCTCCTCCAAACGCAATCCTAAATAATTCTGCCGCACGGTTTGGCGTGTGCTTCACACCTGCAAAGTGTGAAGTGTTCTAAAACTGGGTGGGATCAAACCCAAACATGATGTTTACAGATAAACCAATCGCGGCGTGGTAGATAAATTTTTCTACCTGGGCAGTTATATAAGTTTCGGTGGACTGGTTGGAGATCAAATTGTTTCCCGAATCGAGAAGGCCAGGGCGGTTTTTGTTAAACTCCAACACGTACGGCGCCGATGTGACGTCAGTTCGTCAAGGGCAGAGTTTACACTACGGCAACGCGATGCATACTGCTTTATGTATCAGGGACATCGTCTCAAGGTGCAGATACTGTACGAAAGATCATCTTCGGCTGTAAGAACCGATTACTTTTCTTACAGTGGTAATAAGTCTCACTTTCATTCACCTATGATCTGGGGAGGTGGAGGCGGCAGCTGACATAATTGATGCGTAAATATATTGTTGTCAGTGTACTTTTAAATGAGGAGATTGGGAGAGGAGCTATGAATTGAAGGCAGTAGTTCGGGTGCACGAGTGCCATTGAGGGAGCAACCGGCCCGTATGACAGTGTCTCTAAGCATTGGTGTGTGTTGTTTTGGGAGCATTGTGCGGAGCACAATACCAAGCCAGCGCAACGTATGTAGTCTGATCAGTTCATCTATCGTAGATGAGTTATTTCTTACCATAACGATTCGAAGTACTTCAGCATTGCCGTCACGAAGAGACTGGACCTTACCGTGGTGTGACGGTTTGCGCACCTCAGCGATCCATTTAGCTATACTGGAGAGTGTCCCGCGACACTCACAGAGTCTCATACCAGGTTGGTCAATGGTTAGAGGTCTGACGAACACAGTCTCCTGGCCCTCCAGGTTGGTGGTTGGAACATGTGGCGACTTGTTCCGTAGAAATGGTAATGCATTTGCATTTCCCGCCAAACACCGCTGCCTTGCGGTTAGGCTCTTGAGCCAAAGGCTTTGGTTGAGGACCCTAATCGTCCTCCTGTCTAGTTGTGGGCGCC
>NW_008751695.1:1513228-1526527 GCF_000715545.1 Opisthorchis viverrini
CGTTCTTGTTGTCAGTTTCTATCCAGATTGCCTGAGTGGATGTCTGGAGGTGTAGGCACTTCGGAATGATTGTGGTAAGCTAGAACTAAGTCCCTCCCCCGTCCACCTTTACTCTTTTCTTTACAATAAGGCTTTCAAATAAGTCATGGTTGTACGGCAGTGAAGCATCGGTGTTGAACACTGATGTCATGCTGTCGATGATGATGAGCATTGTTGATCGGGTATTCTCACCAGACTCGGGCAACGCTTCGGAGTCTGAAAGTCTGTTGACGTTTTCGGCACGCTGCTGCCAGTGTTCGGATCCGTATGGTAGTACGGAGCGCACCGCAGCTTTTCAAACTCGACCCTTGACGTACCAGCTAACTTCACGCGTATGCCAAAGGTGACGCAGGCTTACAAACACCCCACTGGCCTTCGCAATCCGGATGGAAAAATCATTTGCGAGACCGCCGGGACTGATACAGCTACCCAGGTAGACAAATCGGTTAACCTCAATGGGCTCATCCGCGAACATGAGATTAGGGTTTAAGCCGACCAGTCTTGCAGTAACACTACACATGCGCGTGCCAAACCGTGGAGCAGAATTATTCAGATAATTTAATGTTCCGATTACCACGGCGTCAGATCCAAAAAGAGGTACCGTCTGCGCACTCGATATCTGTGATCGGATGACCCGGGATCACTTCGGCCCCACACGCATTAGAAGCGCCTCAATGACGAAGTTGAACGGGGAAGATGAAAGAGGACAATCCTACCTGACACCACTTGATGCGGTGGTGTGGAAGCTCTCATGCGAGAGCTTCCCGTAGGCTTTCACACGTCAGCGAGTGTTGGCGTACAGGCCTTCAGGGGGTCAAGAACTTTTGGGGGATATATTAGCTCCATGGTGTTTAATGGTCTACAGAGTCGAAGGAAAGTTTCAAGTCCAGCAAAACAACCATTGTTCGTTACTGGAAGCAGTGTCGCCGTTCCAGAATTTATCGGAGGTTGAAAATGTGATCGATGCAGGATGGAACCGAACTTGGTTTTCGCTGATGTCTTTCTCTGTTTTCGATCAACCTCCCTAGGGTAAGACTAGAGAGCACTTTCGATGCCACAACTATCAGGCTGATGCCAGGGAGTATCCCAACCCTCGTGCTTCCTTCTGTGGCATGGCATCTAAAAAATCGACAGCATGACATCAGTATTCAACACCGCTGCTTCACTGTCGTAGCATGGCACCGAGAGGGTGCTGCAGATGAAGCTGATGCCACGGTGTCACAGCGTCCGCGTACCATTTTTTGAGGATAGAAATAACTGTCGACATGCCTCATTCTGCAGGCGACTTCTCTTTGTTCCATATCGCACCGAAAAGCACTGCCAGATGGGTCAACGGGCATTCTCCGCCCTCTGAAGTGGACTGGATACGAACCGTCTGGTCCTGATGCCTCCCTCATTTCATTTCGGGTATTTTGTACTTTATTTCTTCTGACGGGTGATTAAGGTTTCAGTGCCATTAGCTCGCATGAACCTTCCCGAGAGACTGTGTTTCAGGAGGCCAGCTGAACTGTTCTTGACTGCTCGGCCCACCTTTCCAGTTGACTTTTCGCGATTGAATTAATGAGCCGACTTTTTCATGTGTCGTTTCGCTTACTGCTGCTTTCCCGGGGTCAGTCGATCGTATCTGTTGATATAAGACACGGTGGTTTCCGGTAGCAAAGGCCTTCTACATTTCCCAAGCTTCCCAGGGCTCACGGTCTTTCCTTAGGCTCTCCATTGTTTAGTGTTTGATGGAGTTGCGTGCGCCGCAGTACTGGTTGCCTGTTTGTGTGGATTTCCTAGCATCAATTGGGATAACGATCTCGAAGACATCCAGAGGTCTTTTGATCGAATCGGAGAAGTCGGACAGACAGCACCGAACGCCGCTAGCTTTCTCCGTTTTGCCATGCTTCATCCATGTGTTTACTACCAGTACAGTATTGGTTTATTCTGCAGTGGATGGATGTCCTATTCAACATAAATGAATTTCGAGTGTCAAACGATGAAAATTTCTTCAAGAGGACAGGCCGAGGTGACATCACAGTCGTTTGGTCAATTGGACTGAACCGATTTTCCCCCTCATGAGTATGACATGAACCAGTTGTTTTAGCACTTCACTCCCGTGAATTGGACATTTTCCAAGCATAGTATTTTCACTGATCCATCGGATTTAAGGGGATTTTTCACCTGTAATCGGTTATCCACATCCCTCATGAGCAGGCTTCAACATCGCAGTCCACTTAGCTGTTCCGTTAGACTGTCGATACCTTCTCCCAGCGGAGGCGATGTAATATACCGTAAAAGTACTCCTTGGATTGTGCTTTGAATACGACATTCGTAGGTCATGGACTATTTATCAGGCAGAACAACTTTCGTGGAGCCAATCAGCCGTCCTCTTGTTATCCACTCAGGTTGTCGATCTGAAAGGTTGACGCAACACACTATTTATAAAGTTGTTGAAGACTCTTAGACAGCCCACGATCGGCCTCACCCTTCTTGGGGCTCATCAGGTAGGCGTAGTCATTGAGAACATAAACGCGAGATTCAGCTGAGTTTCAGTAACGGAATGCTCGAAAAAGGGTAGAGCCTAACGCCACTGTAAAGCAGCAGCAATCCAGGATCCCGATACAATCGGGCACATAAAGGGGATACAGTTGTATCTTTAAAATGCTATCAATGGGGAGAACCTTGTGAGTAAACGAATACAAGGATTCGTATTCTCCACCACCGAAGACGCTTACGAGGTTTGCGCCTACTCGCTTACAAGGCATTTTTCTTCGAGAGCCTTATTCGCTCATCTTTTTCCGTATGGATTGAATGCAAAAACACGACTTTCATCCCTGATATGTGGCAGCGCTTCCTTCCAACGTGGTATCTCAGTCTGTGATCCATCGTTCGTTTCCGGTTATTTGTCCATCTGCGTCCGTATTGTATGTATTTGTTGTTCTGAAATAAGCAAATCTAGGAAAGATCACTTTGTTCAGGTCCCGCGAACCTTGCCATTGGATTGGTGGAAAAAATAGCAAACCGCGATAGGTACCAGAAACTTGGAATTATGGCTACACGACTACTTTCTAACGGGGAAATCAGGGAACAACACCAAAGCTTGGCATAGCGGTTAACTTCTGCTCACCTATAGTGAACCAGGTCGTCAAAAGTATCGAGCTAAGGTCTATCAGTTATCCCTGATGCGGATTTCTGGTTTGTGATAACTAACCTTACAACGAATCGATCATGTTTTGTCCTGAGATGTGCCTTCGGGGTTGGTCAGTGTGCGCTCTTCGACGCTGAAAATAGCCCTAGAGTATTAATGAATCGAATCGTCCTTTGTTGGTTCACTTGGATTGCTCTTCATTCAGCTATACTTGCCTATTTGGCGCGGTATAAGGGATAATACCTTTCGGCCCATCAGAGGCAAAATACAGATAGTTTAGGTGATGTCACAGTACACTGCTTAACTGATATACACTGTACAAGGCATTCGATGAGGGGGTTTCAGCAGTTTCGAGAAGTAAAAGGCACACATGCAGATCGTACGCGTCTCAGGCCGCAGACGATACGCGAGTTGAGTAACGACAATGGTTCATCGTCCAACCCTAAAAACGTAAGGCAAGCTATCTCCCACGGTGATATAGACTAGAAGACTAGTTTGCTAAGGACGGCCCTTGCGATATAATTCTATCTGGCTCCCGGAAATTGAACTCGGGACTAGAAGGGACCACAGTTCTGTTCCTCACCCTAACGAGAGGATCCAATGCCCGTAACCTCGAGCTTTAAACGCGCTGCTTCAAGACATTGTCTTCAAACCGGCTTCTAATAGAGCGACGCGTAGATCATCATGGAGATATTGAAACCACGGTTCGTCACTAATGTGTTAATCAATTGTACAGTAACATAGGTATCTTGAATAACTGGGTTTGACTGGGTGTTGACAAAGTCATTCCTAAAGTCACAGAATTGCACAATACCAAATAAGCACCATGCATCCCAAGAAATTCGGTTGCAGGTACACTGTAATGGGTTAAGCTGAGGCATTAGCCAGTGGCTCCGATCTTAGTCACTCAGGAATTCGGTCAAACGTCCCTCGGAAGAGAACCTCTAGGTCCAATAGGTGGCTCGCATTGGAACGATTAGCCTGGCTACCGCGTGCAAAATGTTTCCTAGCGTTCGGTTTCAATTATACAGGCAAAACTTCTTGCTAGTGCTTTTGAAACCAACGTCTTCCTTACTGGTACCTCTGGGTGTATAATAATCTAACTCTGGGGTAGTTATGCTTTTATCGATAGTGCTAGGCACTATCAGGGGATTGATAAAACACCTATTTCAGTAACCAGGTCCTAGAACGCGGAACTGAGGTCTTCGTAAAAAAACGCAGCCAGCCGTTGGCCACGATGTTGTTGATATAACCAAACTACTGATTAATTTCACAGCATGTGGAACTTTGGAGTATAAGCATTCAAAAGTTATCTTCAGACGAGAGCCTCCAAGAAGCCCTGAAGCAACGCGAACCCAAATATCTCCGATGGCTAACTACATCGATATGGTTGTACGATAGTGAAACATCAATGTTCTCTAATGCGGTCAGTGATGACGATGATGCAATAAATACGGTGCGTAACTATAGGACCAGAGAAGCCATTCTGGGCAGTTGATAGCCTAATAATCATCCGGTTCACTGCCAACTAGCGGACACTAGAATGACGGGTGCGGAAGACTTCCACTGACGAGTTTTGTTCTCCATCAGGTATCCAGCCACCAAAGCAACCTAGATGGCCTTGCACAGTTACGTAAACTACTTACGTGTTTGCGCACCGACTACGTTTAAAAAAATTCTACTAAATCCCATCTTACTTGGTCAATTTCAACAAATCTTCATGCACAACCGCTAATTAGCTCGCACTCATTCTACTACCAGCTCACCTTTTCTGTCCTTTTAGATAAAACAGAAGCATTCTGGTTGTTTAAAATCTTTTCGAGTATCAGGAAGCCTTAAAGTAGAAGTTGTATATACAGGGTTCCGTGATGAATAGTTAGTTTCACAGTGGTCGGCTGCTCAGCAGATGAAGTAGAGCGCCGACGTAAGTACGAAGTTCTGCATGTGCTGGATCATTTGAAGAAGTAACTTTGGCATCAGATAATTTGAGCCAATCGACGAATGTAACGATTTCATTCCTTGACAGAAGCTCATCCGTACGTTTTGATGCGAATTTAGGGCGATTCTCTGTGTCAATTGCGGAATCGAGAGAAGGACAGTCCGAAAATAACAATAGCAAACTCGCTAATATGTGCTCTTGGGCGTCTGGAATCATCATGGCGACCTGGATCAACTTGGATGCGAGTTGCCTTTCTTTTTCTACGTCTAAAAGATAAAGGGCAAATAAAAACCATGAAACCGGACACCAGGTTCCGACAGATGCTGGGAACGTTAGGTATCAAGCGATGAATTTGTGGCTGTAGAAGACCAAAAGCTGCTGGGATTGCCGATTTCTGTAAAAGCACTAGTGAGCATTAAGTATTCCGCGAAAAATACCAAGTACAGGGGACAGAGTCGACTCCGATTCTACCCAAACTGCGATAGTCAGTCAGTAATCAACAGATATAAAATTGGCAGTGTTTATGGCGTATCAACCAACATATACAAAGATAGGGGGAATCAATCCCGAAAAGCCGGTCCAGGGACGAAGTTGTGTCTTGGTAAATGAACGACGATATGAGTGTTCGACATGCGGTAGCAGAGCAAAGTGCTGTCAGTCTGACATCCAGTATCGTTCATTGATCTCATCTAGCTTTCCATTGAGATCTATGTGATTACAGATCCACCCTAACGCCTCTTATGTTGGGGTGGACATTCGTTTAAGGAACAGTACCAAAGCAGTGCAGATTTGAGGCACCGCAGACTATAATGACGTGTATAACTACTGTGCAACTGACTGGGATTAAGCCCACACACAACTGGCAAATGAACTAACTGCATTAATTCCAGTGGTTCCATCCAGAAGAAATCTTCTTACCAAACGAGGCTAGAGCAAGTTTTGAGCGTCAACGTGGCATCAGGTTAATCACCAATGACAGGCTAGAAAGCTACATTGTGCCCCATACCGAGCTAATAATCTTGAACAATGTGGGGAGCGA
The DNA here is from genome assembly GCF_000715545.1 of Opisthorchis viverrini. NCBI lineage: Eukaryota > Metazoa > Platyhelminthes > Trematoda > Opisthorchiida > Opisthorchiidae > Opisthorchis > Opisthorchis viverrini. Next base: position 1,519,379 of record NW_008751695.1, read on the forward strand.
AAATAGGAGTGTTTTTTATGTCTTCCGAGCGTTTTGTTGTACCTAGTAAGAGTATTTTGAATGTTTTCCTGTTTTGAGAGCCTACACATGATGGGTGAGCCGAAGACGCTTCACAGACTGCTGGCTTGATCAACTTCAACAGACTTGATGTATATGGAAACAGTTGCCTGTGTAACTTCAGTGGAAACTAGAACTAGCAAATTCCACATCGGCAACTGCTCTTTCCAGGAATGACGAGCGAAGCTGCCTACATGGACCAGTTGCGTGCCCAACAGCGCTTTTCTGTACGAGCCATTGCTTTCAAAGAATAACTTAACTTCTCGAATGGAAATCTCCAGCTTTCTACCTCCAATCCATTCTTCACCAAAGAGCAGTCGGACAATGCTTGCAACCGGTCAAGAAGTCGGTGCTTCAGAAAAGTTTGGGAGACATTTTGTTATCTCATCCCACAAAAAGCCACTGACAACCTTGCCCAGCCGCTATTGGTATTCGGTAAAAAGATGGAGGATTGTACATTTGTAGGCACGTGTGGTGCCCCTGTAGCCGGGAGGCTGCTCACGGATGCAGTGTGGGTGACCCGAGACTGGTCAGCCTTGGTCAGTGCAACAACGAACGCCCGCATAATGGAATAATTGCGGATTTATGTTTTTCATTTCCCATACGTAGTATTCCTTAGTACTCGAGAACGAAGCTAGGATAGAGGGAAATAATAAAGCTCACGACGGGTGAAAAAGGTTGCCTGAGTGAGAGATACTCGAGTCCCATTGACATTACTGACCTTTAACTACCCTAACGGAAGCCCCAGTAGCGATTATCTGGGACAACTGTACGCACAGCACAACAATTCATGGTAACACAGTACAGTGAGAAGTAAAATGAAGTAATTCGACGAATAAAATAAACGAATGCACCAAGTTGAGTGACCTATTCCTACAGTTCCGAGAAGCGAACGCTGGAAAGAGGGACGACATAGCGTTAGGTGGGAGGCTACAAATATTCAAATACATAAACATAGAGAAGTTTGTATAAAACCGTTGGGTATCACAGTTACAACCGTCTGCAACTTACCCATCGAGGAGGGCAGTACTTCTTGTAGAAGTGAATAAATCAGAAAAGCCCCTTTCTCGCAAACCCGGTTTATGCCTGTATCCGTTTTAGCCTCATCACGCAGCAAATCAACCAAAACATCGAGGATTCTTTCAAATCCATTTGCCTGCTGAAATGCAGTGACGCTTGGAGGGTGGCCACGTGTCAAGCCTGTTAAAGATTGCCAACAAGAAAACGAGATCAGTAATATGAAGGAAATTTTGGATCCCTCAGAAAAAGATTCGGCGCCATCTAACTCGGAGGAATCACGGCGATCAAATACACATCAAATGAAGAATCGATGCAGAAAGTCAACTGTCGAACTGTTTCGAAAGGAACTAGCATAATCATCATCGCAAACGACAGCAACGCCATAATAGAATACAAATGCTTTCTTGTCGTATAGCCATGTCAATTTATTTAAATAAAACCTTGTAGGGGAAAGAAAGTGAGACAGGGATGGGGACCTAGGGTTAGCCTACCATAAAAATCCGAGATACATCACTGCTGGGCAAACTGGACAGGGACTAACAGCGTGAACGCCACTGAACTTGACAGCTAACATATCGTCCCAGCCAAGTACAGAACGGGTCATATGAACACCATCTTGAAGTGCGAACATTATCCAAACCTTTCGTAACACCCTTCGGTCCCTTCTGTCACATCAAACTTTGTCCACCTCTAGGTTTCTACCACTCTTAATTGGACATGGGAAACAATGCTGTTCTCGATAGACGTGGCATGCCTCAGTCACCTTAAATGGTAGTGCTGGGTGCATTCTTTGAGCGAGGTACCGCCTGATTCAAAAGAAACCCGTTTCCGACAATCTAGGCATTCACTGATTTCAGCCGATTCCAGCTATAATTTTGATACACCGGTGGTCAAAGACCTGGAGATACCTTCAGACTGCATTGCCATTCTAAGTCACTGATGCATTGAACGAATGACTTGCATACACACTCGGAAAAAGTACCTGTGCACTACACCGCAAAGCAATTTCGACGTGAAGCCATTGTACGACCGGTGTCATTCCGACAGGTTGTTAACGTTCATCGCGCGACCCATCCTCACCTACTCACTACATCGCGTCACCATAAGGGAAATACCAGATACATACAGAAAACAGTGTTCGTACATACTTTCTTCTAATTTTCGGTCATCAAGAATGCCCACGGTACTGTCACCCCATGTGCAGGAAGCCTAACTGGAATGGATAGTAACTAAACTCATCAGGCTTCTGTCCCATACAGCACAAACGCATCGTAGTCCAGACCTTGTTTCATAGAAAAAGACTGATCTGATTTACACACTCGCTGGGAAGGTAGAATCAGTCAAAAGTCTGCTACAGTCAGACGACTATTCGGATAACCTCATTGAAGAACGTTTCAGTGCGATTGGCGAAGAGGAAGCATAGGCATTTACTCAAGAAAAAACAGTCTGACTTTGTTCTTTATTCAAGTGTGGGGGCAGCGACTGGTTACTTAAGGCCTGTACTCAACGCTCAGAAGGATTTGAGAGTTACTCTAACTGCCACGATTATATTGCTTGGTCACGGTACGTTTTTGTTCCATATAAACAATGTCACAGTACTGTAATGTTTCTTTTTATTCTACGTATACGCATCGTGGCAACTATCATCATCGACAGCATGAAATCAGTGTTGAACGCTGATTTTTCGCTGCCATAATTGGTAAACAAGGATCTACGAACTCAATTCATCCTACAACACTGTCCTCATCATCGACGCATGAAATCAGTGTTGAACGCTGATTTTTCGCTGCCATAATTGGTAAACAAGGATCTACGAACTCAATTCATCCTACAACACTGTCCTTCATACTGGCCTGTTCAGATAGAATGTGAGACTATCCTTCATTTAGATAGTAGTGCGCGACTGCGACTGAATTTTCGCGGCTGGTAGAGCTTATTTGCAAAGAGATTCACATTCAAATTGAACCGACGGTAAAGGAATTCTTTGTGAAAGTCATGGGGTGCAAAAATCTTTATCTCTGTTCTGGAAGTCAGATATACTCGAATTACTGAAAGTGTACCTATATCGGCAAACTGCTCGTGTAAGACAGTCTGTAAAACTAGCAAGGCGACCGAAATAAAGCAAAGAAGTTTGTCAAAAAACAAATCTGACTTCTAGAAGAGTAAAATAAATGAAAATGGTGGTCAGCACATCTACATAGGTCTTCAGGAAGAATGCAATAGCTCAATAAAAGTTTGTTGGGGTCTAAAACGAGGCGTAAAAAATAAACACAGTACATTGCTTATCTGAACTAGAATCCGCGATCAGATCGTTGGTAACCTACTTTTCTAATCATGATTATGAGTTGGTGAACCACATAAGATCCAGTGCACTAATCGGCAGCACCGGTTCCCATTACAAGAGACGAACTACGCTAGCTCAGTGGTTAGGCCGCGAAACTATTTACCGAGGGTCCTTATAATGAATGCAACCATGACATTCGATTCCTTTTGTCTAAGCTTGGGAAATGCCCCAGCCCTCGTGCTTCCTTCGAATTGAGCAGTACCCATAAATTGGTAGTCCCATGGCTGATTTGTTATTGGTCTTATTGTTTTGATAAGGGTGAATAAGTACACCAGATAACTCACAAGAGATGGCCAACATTAACTTCTTCAAACGTTGTAGATCCCTTTCTTTAGGTAAGAGCGACATAAGCTCTTCGAGGACATTCGAATTCGCACAGATTTCCTGGGTAACCGGATTGTTTTGAGTCACTGCGGCAAGAAGTTCATATGCTCCAGGTTTTAGGGAACTCGGTCCCTGGAAGAATAAAGCACGAAGAAGTGAAGCACCTCCAAGCTTGAAGAAATCATTAGCCAAATTGATATCCTCCGTCAATGATATCATGTCCTGAAGTATTTCTTCCATTTCTGACTCATTTGAACTGGGCGCATCAATCAGCTGGGTCAGCTCATTGATATCTGCTTTCAACTGTTGGGTCAAGTCAACAGACGTATTTGCGATTGCTTCCCTCAGCCACTGTGCTTTCTGTATCAACATAAAAAAGTGTGCCCAAGAGAAATTACCTCTGGATCAACGTTGGATTCTGAAGTCCCATCTGAATTTTCCATGGCAAAGCGTAAAAGCCCCTTAAGGTTGCGGGACATATCGACGATAATTCTGAAAAAAGCGGAGCACAGAGGTAGTCTCATTGTAGTAATTAAATGATTGTCCCGCTCGTTATCTGTCATACTATAAACTAAAGATGGTGTTTCCCGTAAAGACTGCAGGTCAGTAGACGGTAGAATAAAGTGAGAACATTAAGTCTCGTGTCCCCAGGATTCCGTTTTTTAATGATCTTCAGATGGTGGCTTTACTTTGGAGCCGTTCAGGAAGATAGGACCCTGGCCGGTCGGCTTAACAAATGATTCAACACAACCAAGAACAAGATATCAAAAGAGAAACGAAACGACGATGCTCGTGAAGAATCCGTCACAGGCACTGTCGCAAGAACATCGAGTGGCATCGGAAAAATAAACAAGTCATGTTAGGGACCTCAACGAGAAGAACCAATGGCCAAGATAGACAACCAAATAGGAGAACGGCTCGATAGCCTCCAAACGGTTAAAAGGAGCGCGACGGTGACAGTCGACTCTACAGTACTTCCCGTAGTCCAAACAGGCACCTTGACATTGCAGTGGCGCAAGTAAAGAGCGAAATGAAATGCCATCGTCTCTTACGACAGGAAACTGACAGTAAAAGGAAAAACCAGGCGTTGCGTGCCCGTCAGTGCCGTTAATCATTGGTGCGTCCAGTCCTGCTTTCCTATCCAGGGATGGAGTGGTTGTAAACCCGGTTGACTGCTTTCATGCTTCCTTGCCAGGCTATAGACCGTCTCGGCCATTTCCATTCATCGCAGGGTTAGGCGAAAGAAACTATGCCAGGCGACGTTAATCTGAGATGCGAAGTAGTGTCCTAACAAGGGTAACTTATGGATCGGAAATGTGACCAACAAGGTTCCTACACTAGACATACATGTATGCCTACGAACCTGTCTCAGTACGTACGGACAATAACGAACGATTGCTTCAGCCACGTGCTGACCACAGGCTTTTACGCAGCACTAACTTTCGAAATGGCCGGAGTCATCTCGCCACAGAGTTCTCCGACGGCGGACGGTTACCAATTTAAAGTGATCACATTACCATCAGTGACCGATGGAGCTATAAATAACTGGCTGCCGCTCGTCCGGAGTGGCTTATCCCTTCGTTTTTCATGGCCGTGTAAGTTGTGGACAAATGGCTTGGCAACTGAGTGGCAGATTCGGATGTTAGACAGATTTATCAGAAATTCTTCCACGTGCTCCACCATCAGATGGAAATTCATACTAGGACGAGATCATCACAACTTTGCACAGTGCTAGGAGTTTTGTCTGCGGCATGACGCCACCAGGCCCATTCAAGCACTGACTATCACACCGAACAGTGATACTACTTAAACCTCGGGTAAATATTCCACACGGTCCCGAACATAGGTTGGTCCGACGAATCGCCAAACGTCAAGCCAAAGTAAGTTTGTGCATCGACTGTGACCTTTATTGGACAAATAGAGCTAAGGAAACGGAAGAGGCCCGGAAAGCCGGGAATACCGGAAGATTATTTCAGTTGGTGTCCGGAGGCCAGCCATCCCTAATAGCCGAGCATCACATCATTTGGATGGATGTGTCACGTGCGATCGGGCCCCGGAAACCACCTGTGAACGAAACCAACATGGATCAGAATATAGCAACCAGCTTGAATAAAAAACGCTTCGACCAGTGGGCAGAATACTTCGAATAACAGTTATCATGACCATCAACTGCCACACATCTGGAGGTCGTAGCTGACGCAGAACTATGGAAGGCGGACGTGGAACCACCTACGTTCTCAGAGGTTTATGATCGCGAAAGTTCCCACGAATGCCACCGACCTCCTGGTCCGCATGACCACATATAGCGGTGAAGCGCTCAGTCACCACCTGTCTGAACTGTTTAGCCGGGAATACTGGAAGATTATTTCAGTTGGTGTCCGGAGGGCCAGCCATCCTAATAGCCGAGCATCACATCATTTGGATGGATGTGTCACGTGCGATCGGGCCCCGGAAACCACCTGTGAACGAAACCAACATGGATCAGAATATAGCAACCAGCTTGAATAAGAAACGCCTCGACCAGTGGGCACAATACTTCGAACAACAGTTATCATGACCATCAACTGCCACACATCTGGAGGTCGTAGCTGACGCAGAACTATGGAAGGTGTACGTGGAACCACCTACGTCCTCAGAGGTTTATGATCGCGAAAGTTCCCACGAATGCCACCGACCTCCTGGTCCGCATGACCACATATAGCGGTGAAGCGCTCAGTCACCACCTGTCTGAACTGTTTGCCCGCACTTCCGAAAAGGAGAATATCCCACACAACTCGCAAAAGCCCAGTAGACCCGCCAGAGGTGGCTAAGGTGGGTCAAAGCCGGCAACCCAGAAGAATTTCAGCCAAAATTTTTCATGGCCTTTTTCGAAATCCTTTGCAGCTGGACGAGGCTAACGGTTGCAACCACAAATTTGTCGAGGCATACTTTTCGGCTAACTGGCTGCTTCCCTGAGTAATCGCTGTGATCACCTAACCTCATGGCATGCGTATTATTACCGAACGCCGTAGCTAATTGCCAACCGCGCCGTACTTGCGGCAACATGCTGCATGGTTAAAGGATAACGAGATTAGTGCAGACATAAATGTATTAGTAATATCATAATGTCATCATTCATTTTTTCGGTGCGCCGCGAGGCGGCCTTCTCGCGTCGCAGCTTCCGGTTTCCAAGGATTCGATCAAGGGCTACCCTGAACCAAGACTGAATTGATTCCTCAATGAAATCCACTGTGACACTCGAGTGTGGCCACAGAGTACATAACATCTAAAGTGACAAGTGTCAATGTAAAACGGTTACCTCACCCTTTATGGGTCTTGGCAACTGTGTGCATGATGTGTCTTTTATCTTCTCCCTTAAACCACGTCAGATGATCTGCGAACTCCGGAGCAAAAAGAGCACACAG
>NW_008751695.1:1527042-1535470 GCF_000715545.1 Opisthorchis viverrini
GGTACATGAGTAAACTAAACAACAAATTTTTTCCAGTGTTTAAAACCGATGACCGAGAGTAAGTTTTATTTTTCAAATGAGTGTAATAGTGGAATATAAATGAATTCATCATTAACAGGAAGCGCGAAACATTTACAGGTGATGCGACTTAAAGGTTGAATGAAGACACGTTCATTTAGCCGACTAGCACGGAAAATAAGAAAATCCCGAGACTGTAAAGGAAAAGTAAAAAAAAGAACGAATGATATCAAACCTTCTAAAGTGGAAATGGAGGGCTGTAAGTTTTACAGTAACACACGGGTGGCTATCAACAAGAACTGCTTTGTCTCGTGTAGAACAAGAGATAATAAGGGCGCAAAAGTAAACCGTCTGATGGAACGGGTGCACCTACCCCACAGTCATCTCTCAGAAAACAGTCCAGCGTGTCAGTAGAAGCTGATGCTGACCGTTCAGCGACATGTCGTTGTATTTGAAATGCTGGATTACGCGGCCCGGAAACATCCTCAGTTTACGTGAAAATGACTCAAAGGGAAACGCGGAAAGCCAACCAAGGGTCTATGTACCCTCACACGTACAACATATATAGGTTGGTACATTTTGCCGTTCAAACATGACATATTGCTGAACGGTCAGTATCAGCTTCTGCTGACACGCTGGACTGTTTTCTGAGAGATGACTGTGGGGTAGGTGCACCCGTTCCATCAGACGGTTTACTTTTGCGCCCTTATTACCTCTTGGTCTACACGAGACAAAGCAGTTCTTGTTGATAGCCACCCGTGTGTTACTGTAAAACTTACAGCCCTCCATTTCCACTTTAGAAGGTTTGATATCATTCGTTCTTTTTTTACTTTTCCTTTACAGTCTCGGGATTTTCTTATTTTCCGTGCTAGTCGGCTAAATGAACGTGTCTTCATTCAACCTTTAAGTCGCATCACCTGTAAATGTTTCGCGCTTCCTGTTAATGATGAATTCATTTATATTCCACTATTACACTCATTTGAAAAATAAAACTTACTCTCGGTCATCGGTTTTAAACACTGGAAAAAATTTGTTGTTTAGTTTACTCATGTACCTGCATCTCTTACAGATGTATACCGTTTTCAAGTTCTTGGATGACGGGCAGTTTGCGATTGCTTGCGAAGAGTGGTTTATCGACGAAAGAACCATTCAGTGGAGAATCTTTGATGACTACAGAGAAATGGAACGCGCCCCAATAAACAAAGAGGGCATGCCTTCAAGTGGTATCACGCGCTCCGTCGCAGTCATCAAGAAGTTTGGTACGCTTAACAAAAACTCTAATTGAGCCTTTACACATCTTCAGGAGCTTACTCTGAAGCAGTCCCGTTCCGTGCAGTGCTAAACTCCAGCGACGGCACTTCAGACACGGAGCCACAGACCTACTTTGGGCTGCATTGTGGTGTCCGTGAAAGGTAATTTTCGGTAATAACCGGTCCATTTTTCAGAAAACGCAACCCGAAGTACTCGCCAACTGGTGAAGGGGTTGAGAAACACCAATTCCAGAGAGCTTCCAAAAGGTTCGCCTACGCAAACCTTCCGCGAATGTTGTCCTCACCTGTTGAGTAAGTGCGGCTGTAATTTTAGTTTAATATATATTTTAAATGTAGTTCAGCTTATGATCATCAGTCATCCGCGACTTCGCCACCACCTCTTCGGACCATTGAACAAACCAATGACTCCAGCAAGGAAACAAGCGATTCCGATATATCGCGTGTGCCAGATTATCCAAATAAAAACATGATGCGCATCCTGGCTGCGTTTCGAGGTATACTTCAATCATGTACATCCATTCATACCCAGATGAAATGCGTGACGAGGCCGTCAAAGCGGAGGCCTTCCGAAGTGAGGTAATATCACTTTTTTATTGCCTATTCGAATATCAGAATAAACCTCGGATCACTTGGAAAAGTTGGACGTACGACTGAGATGTTTAGAGCTAGGTCTCAGTTCGGGCGCGTCCACGCAATAAAAACGGAAAGGCACTCCGGAAGAGATCAACAGAATGACCAAAATCCTGGTCAGATTGTTGGACGCAGAATTCCGTGAACAGCCAGTGAGTACCCTCACACTGGTCCACACTTTAGTAATAAAGATCATTGTTCTTTCAAGATTGGTCTGCTCTGACCCCCGCCTGTCAGTCAGGAACATGCTGTGTGCTCTTTTTGCTCCGGAGTTCGCAGATCATCTGACGTGGTTTAAGGGAGAAGATAAAAGACACATATCATGCACACAGTTGCCAAGACCCATAAAGGGTGAGGTAACCGTTTTACATTGACACTTGTCACTTTAGATGTTATGTACTCTGTGGCCACACTCGAGTGTCGCAGTGGATTTCATTGAGGAATCAATTCAGTCTTGGTTCAGGGTAGCCTTTGATCGAATCCTTGGAAACCGGAAGCTGCGACGCGAGAAGGCCGCCTCGCGGCGCACCGAAAAAATGAATGATGACATTATGATATTACTAATACATTTATGTCTGCACTAATCTCGTTATCCTTTAACCATGCAGCATGTTGCCGCAAGTACGGCGCGGTTGGCAATTAGCTACGGCGTTCGGTAATAATACGCATGCCATGAGGTTAGGTGATCACAGCGATTACTCAGGGAAGCAGCCAGTTAGCCGACAAGTATGCCTCGACAAATTTGTGGTTGCAACCGTTAGCCTCGTCCAGCTGCAAAGGATTTCGAAAAAGGCCGTGAAAAATTTTGGCTGAAATTCTTCTGGGTTGCCGGCTTTGGGCCTCCTTAGGCAGTAGGGGCAAGCGTAACATGCCAGCCCTATTTGCCTCTGGTGGCATGGATACTGGGGTTCTGTATTTGGCAACCTCTTATTGCACTCGTTTTCCGTTGTCCGAGATAGCCTGTGATCTTGTGTTCTCTTTCATCTTCCTTAGCAGCTGTTCTTTATTATCAACTTCGGTCTCGGGACTCGAATATGCCGCTTCTGTGGCACGACGGGTGCGATTACATTACAAGATAGGTTCTGTTGTCGTTATTGTAACCAAGTCTGGACACATCCCACCAGGTATGGTGATGGGGAAAAACTGCGGGCCGGAGGATGGGAGCGAAACATCGATGCGTTGGGAAGAGAGTTCACGTTGGGTGAGGATTAAGGGACATGACTCGGCGGTCGTGCGTCGAACAGGCAGGTCAGGTTGGATATCACTATTACCAAAACTTTTACATTTCTTTGACCTATGAGGAGTTCATGAAAGGCTTCGTAGGATTTTGATAGCAAATATAACCTCACGAGTTTGTGATAATAGCATCAGCCGGTCGAGTTAGTCCAGAGGATGTCCGATGGTGCATACAGCGAAACGTCTGAATAGAGTATGTAGCTGGCGACAGGATCGTCTACACGGGACAGCATATAATGACCGTGATACTGCGGATGTACCAATGAAAGAAATGCTTTCATTCGAACCGACCAAAGCGTGAAGTCGTCGCCCAGGTGACTGGGTATGGAACATAATCAATTATGAAATGTCAACCAATTCTTCGGTAGCTCTGTCGTTTGTGTGCAGTTACGTGTGGCAGGAAAATAGTACGAGAATCACGAAACCGACTGTATTCCAACTCTGTCACCAAATGTAGCGTGGTTAAGTCAACGCAGTACGCTGGAAGGCAACCAATCAGAGCTTGGTTCGATGCCGGACAGCCAAGTGGCCCAATCTTTTGGCCAATCTTGTGCAGAATAGGCTTCTCGAGCGTAGCAGCACCTAACTAGGAGCGATAAAGCGTCATCGGCGTGGAGTTCCGCATAACCATTTGGGTGGAGGTTGCTAATTTCACTCACCTATGGCGTCAGGGCCGTATATCTCTGAATCTCAAGGGTTGTGAACTCGGCACGTCCGTGTAGCTGAACTGAGGCGTCTTCAAATCCTCAATATGCGTTGTCATAGACCATTGATCATCTGGTTTGTTAGGGATGAATCCGTAACCATGCGATCCGAAAGCGAGTTTTTGCCTGTGCTGCGTTCGTTGCATCATACAGTACATATGTCGAACCATCGTTTGCCGAAGAATACTGTTTTCCATACCAATCCAGATAAGTGAACAACCCTTGATCTGGCAGAAAGGCATGAGAAATATTACGGAAAGTTCGGGTGCTGTTGGTGCTAATCGCCCTCCAGAGTAAGGTATGCGTGATCCCCTTGCTTCTGGTTGTCAGTTTCTATCCAGTTTTCCTGAATGAGTGTGTGGAGTTGTAGGTAGCTCGGCTGTACAGTAGCGAAAAATTAGTTTTGAGCACAGATATCATGCTGTCGATGATGGCGACGACAAACCCGTTGTTGTATACTACGCCGGTCATCGGATTTTCCCGTTGGTCGTAGGTTCTCTGTGAAGCTACATTGGGGGAGTGGCGTCATCATCAGACACCCAGATGGTGGGTGGCATCCATCAATTGTCACAGGTCTGGCAATGCTCTATCAACCCAGGCAAGTGCACTCAAATAAATATTGATAAGGAATCGGGCGTCAACATGATCGCTTGAGTGAACCCCTTTTGGGATGTTCCAATGCTGAAAGGTTCACTGAGCAACGATCCGGTACGCGTCCAAAGCATCAGTCCACACAAAACAAGTCTGTGCAACAGCGCAGGTAATACGGCAAACCATTCGACTATCTTCTACCACTTTAATATCGCCGACCGAAAACACATACGGGGCCACGCCCGGAATGGGTCCTGAGTTATGTTCGCAACAAAAAGTCAGCCAGGCTGAGCGTGTACAGACAGTAGTTGCGTGTTAGAGGAAAAGATTGAGTGTGGACTCGTTCCCTCTCAGCCCCAGGATCAAGCGCCAACCTTAATCAAGTGGAAAGTGGATAATGTAAGTCACTCTTGAATACTGGTGACTGGGCGTACAGATGCTTGGCGAAAAATTCGTTTTCGGTTTTTCAGGGACCAATCCGCAAGTTTTCTCATTTATATTATTGACCAGTGTTTTATTTTTATAATGCCAAAATTCTTATAAGTACTTAGTTTTTAAGCCTTTCTCTTTTTGAAGGTAAGGATGCGGTAAAAGGAAAAAGTTCTAGAATGTATGTAGCTGGGCAAGTTTCGGTGGCTCAATCGGCTATCCCTGAAGATATACCACGGAAGATTACTAATAGACTCGGTATATTTGGCTCTTAAGACGTCTGCTAGATTAAAAGTTGTTTGTTTGCCGTTATGAAAATTTTTGGAACGAAAGCTGCCGTGTGTTTCTGAAACAGCCGGTTCCTTTTGCGCTAACGGCCCCAAGGTGGATTGCGATGAAGCCTGAAACAAGTTAATATTTTCGGAGAATTTTGGTAAACAGCGTGGTGCACACGCGTTTCTTAAACGATGAAAATTCGCCTGGCCGAAAGCCATTCCAGTTTGCTTGAGTTCTACCGCTGAAGATCTGAAAAATTACCATTTGGAAATGGAGCGTCTCTCGTTTCGTCACCGTGCTACGTGAGGCCTCATGTGGATACTTACTTAGGTGCCAGCGTATTGGGGTACATAATAGATTTCCGGTTTGTGGTTTGCCCCAATCTCTCAAAAGTGGCCTAGTTCTCATCAATGCAATATAAACACCCGATCTCCAGTGTCCAATGCAAAAGCAGGAAAGTGTAAGACGCATTCTCAAGACCGCTGTTTTGTCGCCTGTACTTAAATGTACTGGTACTAAATGGGTGAGGACTATCCAACCTCGAGTGACGCTACGAACAGCATACCACCCCAGAACTGTCATGGTCATCCACGTGTCGGTGCATATAGGATAATGCCAAGGTGCGGTAATGCGGCGGTCGCTTCGCAATGGTCCTAACCTGATTATGCCGTAATGGTTTATGGGCCTGAGTGAGCAACTGACATAACTTGGTTAGTAAAGGTTCAACGTCAACAGTTTTTTACCGGGCTAGTCAACGTGTGGGATCCTTCGAACGCCATCCACTGGTCCTCCCGTATAGAAGTATGAAGATGTGGGACGCCGTATTCTTCAAGGAGTCTGGCTATTCCGCTAGCACAGCAACAACCACTACCGTCATTAAATGGACTTTTAGGTCACATACCTACTTGAGAACCTTGGCCGTTCTCTAGCCCTCGCTTGCACACGATGGCACTATACCAGCCTAGCTATTTACTGCCCTAATTCCACAAACGGCCCTTTGCATCAGCTGTCGCGTCAAGGTAGCCAGTCGGTGGTATTCGTTACACACATCACACCATATGAACAAAATATGCGGCCTTAAGCTACGTCTGCTCTTCGTTTTCAAGCTCAAATCTTCGTCAGTCCAATTCGTTACGTATGAATAAGTACCATTCCGAGCTTTCCGTATTTCGAACGAATGCCCAGAATAGTGACATTTGTAAGACACTTCCTGCAAATATCGTTTTGTTCACCCTATGCACCGCCTTCTATCCCATCGTTGTAGCAAAATTTGAGCGGCGTGTCATGCGTGGACTGTTGTCGCCTCTTGGGGCAGATTACGGGCTCTTAAAAACTGCACTACGGGGACATCAGTGTTAAGAAAACTTAGGTTACCTCTCAGGTACGGCAGCGTGGCGTATAATACTATCGTTGTTCATTCCCATCTTAAGGGTGGCATACCGCCAGGCATTGTCTAAGTCAACTGCTCTCGTTTCGCATACAGTGGCCATTTTCCCCGGCTTGGTGCCCATATACTACATAATCGGAGCTGTCCAAATCTCTATTTCCATTTGAAGCGGTATTCAGAAGCGTGTCGCTGCCCTCCGTTTTTAAGGATCATTTGCGGTCCATCTGTTTCTAGACCACAATTAGGAGGAGATAGGTTATAGTGAGATCTAACCACCATTCTTGGCATCACAAAGCACCAATTCATGTCCCTATTTGCTGGAAACCGCTTCGAAATCTTGGGTCAACTTGGTTCATCAGAGAAAGCTCCGAGGGCTGATGCAGTTCGGCCCTAAAACCCAATTTCAGCGAGGCCATGTAATACTACTTTTGCCTGATCGGAACAGAGCTTAAAAATGGTGATTGCCGCTGTACTCCAAGTCATTCCCAGCTGTCGGGAAACCCCGTAAAGAACGCTGAGTTTGCCCAACCTTGACAAATGCAGTCATCCGAGGTTACTCATTATTGGCCCACAGAAACAATGAACCCATCGAGAAAGGTTGTGGACACAGCTTACTGGTTCGTATACTGCTCCTTGTGGCAGCCACTCGCGTGAAAACATGCGCAGTTCCCGTAGTTGGGTTAAAACAGAGTTTACGCATTTAGGTTTGTAGTTGCAACGGCGCAAGCAAGCACCACCACCATTCTATACCTGATATTTTTCCGGTGAGATTTTAAGCGAAGCCCAGGACGCAGTGGTTTCATGTACTAGCTAGTTCGTGTGGTGCAAACCACCACAGAAATTATTTTCATTGGTTTGGTAAGCATTTGACAGGGACAGTTCTATTTTCCTCTGGAGCGCGTTTCTCTACCACAAATAAGCCTTGGTTTTTGTCACAAATGTGAAAATAGATTAAAGAATAAACCGTTTGTGTAACACTTTGCAAAGTTCACTAAGGTTTCACAATTTAAAGACCTACGCCGAAAAACATTTGAAATCACCATATTTCGAGCGCCCTGGGTTGACTGTTCACATGTATCTAGTAAACACATGCAGGCTTTCATTGGACTGGCTGATTTCTTTTGGTTCTTCTAACGCATCGATGCTTGGAGAAGGATGCCATTGTCGATAAAGCTCGCGGACTCGAACCAATAACCATCTTTATTTCACAAAACAACATAAGACTGAGGGTCTTCCAAGGTGCGGTGGCCAGATTAAAAGGCCTTTCATGTGCCACTGCAAATCTTTACCCTCAGCGGTCGAAGGTGATGTATCACTCTCACGATTTAAAGAATAACACTTATGCTTGTGTAACGTGCACCCGTACCACTCGCTATCTTGACGCATGCATATTTTTCCGCCCAATGCTAATGGCCATTAGGTGCTCCCCAAGTTAGTTTAGAACAGGAACAATTTGTGCGATATATTTGCAGACTAGCAGTGCAGAATTTCGACATCGAGATGAAAACAACCGATACACAGTACAAAAAGAGATGCAGGGTTTCAGTACCATGTAAATATTATTTTCTGGAAACGAATGTCTGTCATTAGGAAACTGGGCCTGAACTTTTGGTTGAGTACCCAGCACTGAACCACACGCATCATTGCAACTGGAAAGCAGGTGGGATCATTGTTACGTTTATTTACCCTCAGGTGCATTCATGGAGCGCTGGCATTTGCCAGTGAGGGATTGTCTGATTTAATGACTACCCACTTTAATGCTTCTGCTACCTTCTGAGCTTTGAAAGAAATTTCGATTGCAGAATCTATTTTATGGCGGTCAAACTGTTTTGGCTGAAGATACCAGTGGTAACGCCGCTGGCTATTCGCACAATGAGATTGATTTC
>NW_008751695.1:1538838-1545287 GCF_000715545.1 Opisthorchis viverrini
GGGTTTTCAGTCTACGCATATATGCAAAGGAGTGCAACATTTTGACGTTAAAGTTTTTATTTCGTCCGCAGGCGTTTTGCAGAAAAATACATTGTGCGTCTAGCCGCTGGCAGTGGTAACGCTGTTCCGCTTTCCAGTTAATTGTGATGCGACACATGGAAACTGACTTTTGGAAGCAGGATTGTTGTATTGAGCAAGTCGCATAATGTACCCAAACAGTGCAAATAATGAACTGATCAACTCAAATGGCAAGGCGGTCGTGATCACCTGCTGGGCTCTCAGTGGTCGTCAATACCTTTGCGCTGCCTTACAACATTTACTACATGATAAAACGGCTAAGCGACATGTTCAGGGACAGCCTGCAGTTGGGGACAATTATGGTCATGGCATTTATTAACACGGCGACGCAGATCATCCTCTTTTTATGATGCTGTCTGTTTCCAGGAAACTGTAAACTGTACACATACTTTTGGGCTGCTATCCTTCAAAGATAGGTCGCCGGAGACATCCCATGTTGTACAATAGTAACGCACTAAATTTTCGGAAGTAATTAGTAAAACGCAACATTTTCGTTCCTAGCTAAGCAGATGTGAAAATAAACAGTATGTCGTTGTTCGTCCGAACTGTGGAACGGCTATGCTTTTAAAACAGATTAAGAGCCGGCCCCGCGTCACTGCAACGCAATACACATGTAAAAACCAACTAATTAAAAATGGATGTGATGCTGACTAGTGGGCGTTCGTAAGCGCACTTTTTTGAAGTACTCTACGCTGGTGCGCTTTAAACGGCTTAACTTCCCATAAGCGCTCAAGGTTACAGAGTTTGCGGATGGCCACTTGGCTTTTTTGGGTAGTTGTCGATATACTAGCAAAAATTAAGATAACCTGCTGCACTATTATTATGGAGCAAGCGATAAAAAGTATCCAACAGAAGACTTGTCTTTCGCCAGGGAAAAAACTTCTGGATGGGTGTTGGTAATTTTTAGGGATGTGAGTTGCTGCGCGTTGTTCTGCGCCACGTACCCAGCACAGGCAGTGCATGGTTGCGGTAACGGGGCACAGCATCAAACTGCAAGGTGTGTATGAAAGATTTTCCTTTGAATTTGCACTTGAAATTTACAAAACATGTCGTTATTTAGGAAAAAAAGGGCCCACGCTCCGGATTCTTCAATACCGCTAATCCATAAAATTTTAAGGCACAATAACTAAGATAACTGAAAAATACGCCATCTAAATATTTAGGAAACGGCGTTTGGGGGACGTTCCCGATTAACACCATCGCCGTCCATTTGAAGGGTGGTAAACTTTGAATACCAATAGCCTTTAAATTTCGTTTTCAAAACGTTAGAAGACTGCTGTCTACAATTCATGATTAGATGGGAGTGCGTGAGTCAATGGGTCCTCTGTTGTGACCAGCGTGGCCTGTGGAATGTAGCCAACCTTCTCCTGTAAACTATCTATCATCTCTCAGTGGAAATATGCTGTTCAAATCAGGTTTGCGCAGCGATTTGTAGGTACAGGCTGTCAGAGCCACGAAATCCCTGGTTTTCTGAACTTCCGAAATTATATCTTCAGTTGATAAATAGAAGAAGTTAAATGTTGCGGTAAACGCTCTGCGCTGCATAGTCAGTTACGTCATGTAGGTCACTAGATTTCGGAGTTACCAAACGCTCTCTCGGATTTCTTGTCTCTAGACTGTCTGCTGCAAGGGCGTTAGGATCTATGCAGCATCCAGAATGTGCAAAATCACCTGACCAATTATCCGGGAGCGTCAGCCCTTTCATCTTTTTCGCTGCTTCTGAAAACGAAGGTGCAAGATGCACGCCGGACCACGTGGCGTTCAACATTTTTGTTTGGGTGGCAGTATGTCCACAAGGGCGCGAACTCAGATTTATGGTGTCAAGCGTTCCACTTTTTATTGAGGCCGAAATGAAACATTCAAGTAGCTAAGCAAGATAGTAAGTTTATTCCGCATAATTATCTGCCGTAAGTGCAGATGGATGACCTGAATGAAAGTGCATTAGATATCGGCGATCATCATTAAGTGCAAACCTCGAGCGTTCGAGTGCGGAAAGCAACCGCTTGAATTTAGCCTGCCAACTCTCCGGTGAAATAAAGCAATCGCAGAAAGGATGGAACTATTTATTCATTTGCAAGCTTTTCAAATATTGTAGGCAGAACTCCCACGAATTTGTGTCAGATCGTCCGTATGTTTTTGAGGCAATCTGGCTCGCGAGCCAGAAATTCAGATGTCACGAAATTACTCACTTTGCGCAATCTCCTGCAAGAAACTGACTTATGGTGCCTGTTTGGATCTGAGACCTCAATGAAATTGGTAGACGTGCCAGCTGGCACACTTGCTGTTGTCAGGTAACACCTATGTCCTCGGTGAGTTTGTACATTTCTCCATCAACTAAAGGCCTGCGCTGTCGCTCATCCTTCCAAAACTGAAACGCATGAAGTCTTTTAAACATAAAATCTTCAAATAAGTTGACACGACAAGAGAGTTTAAAAATAAGTACGCTTTCGCAACTTTGGATATATTTGAAATTGCCTCCCATCTTAAATGACTGGCTTCCCAATTAACAAAATTGGTCAGCTTTAAGTTTGTTTTAGTGCATGAGTTTTCGATCTGGTTTCGATCACGCGTTGACTGTTGCTCCATATCGGCCTTGCTTGCTTTTTGGGAAACCTCACCATTTGTCAAAATCCGTTGGGGTTTTCAATTTTGTATTTGTTTGACTACATTAATTTTTATGGTGAGCACATCTGTGAAGTCCTTCTTCGGATTTTTTCCGGTTTGATTGCTAACCTTGGTACTTGTTTCCTAAGAAATCCGAACGGTCTTTACACCCACGTCATACCACCCAGCGGTAGCTTACACTGCCAGCGAAACAAAAATTTTACACATACAAGATTTTATTAAGCACTCGTGTTTCTGTCTCAAAAATAGTCTAAACGGATAACATAAGATTATAGCGCCACAGCAAATGATCGTCCGCTGACATGGAGCTATGTTACGGATTCACGGATGGATACACAGGACCGGGGCTTCTGCCCAAGTTTCCCGGGTTGATTTTGTTCTTGTCGTTCAGCGACTGTCGTTCACCTAGAAGGTGTAAGTGAAAAAAGGGGGTATCACTGCTCTCCATGTTCTCAGAAAGAAGCAGTATGCTTGCCAGCGCGAGGATTTGCATAAATATATGTCTAGTAGTGCTTTGAATTGGGTTCTAGAAGGAGGGTGAACAACCGTCGGAGGAAGGTCATTTCACGCAGCTACTACCCGAAATGAGAAAAAACTCTGTCTAATGAATATGTGTGCTATGAGCTTGAAAATTTTCTTACTGTGTCCCCGCCGTGTGTTTGTTGGGTCAACGGTGAAAATCCTGTTTCCAAGCTTTGTTCAAACAGGGCATAAGTAAGGAATAGGTCCCCTCGGAGGCGACGATCCTCCAGGGGAAGAAAATAAAGCATCACTAGACGCGTACAAATTTGAGGACGGCAACCATTTTTGTAGCGGCTCACTGGACGCGCTTAATGACGTCTTTCGTGCGTCCTGAGTAGACAACTTGGTTGGCGTATCCCAGAAGCGGTCTGACGTAGGTCCCATAGAGTATTTGGAAGTCCATGCGAGTGATACGGGAGAAGATGTTTTGGGTCATCCGCAAACTGGCGAATGCCTTTTGGGCCGATTTCTCATGGTGCAGTGAGAAAGACAAGTTTGAGGGGACCCAGATACCCAAATCCTTTTTGTTATCTATCTTTATGATGTTTTCTGGTCCCTTTTCACCGTGCATAACAAAGGCATCCATTGAGTCTCCTCCAGATGGCTTACGAAAGCACTTTTCGTCATTCAGATGAGGGTGCCAGTCCAACGACCACTGCTTTGCAGCGTCTACATTCAGTTGAACGGCACTGGTATTGGAACTCCAGAATTTCAAGTCGTCCGCAAAAAGTAAACATGGACTTGCAGGAACATCTGGGAGTTCGTTGACGTAGAGCATAAACAGCGGTGGTCCCAGGGCGGAGACTTGGGGAACTCCAATGGATTCCGGCTTTTGAAAACTACAACGGACACCTAATCACCGTTCAGTAAACTCACCCAAGCTACCAATTTTTAAATAAATTATGAACAGTTTATTTCCAAAGCGGTTGACAAAACCTGAGCTGTGGCGTCCACACGAAATTCACAGATCAGCCGCTGAAGAAAGACAGCAAATTTCATCAACCGATCAGACAAAAGCGTTGGGCTCGACGACCACCACAAAAGCCACAAACTGATGGCCAGTGAAAATGAATGAGGGATATGTTGGCGTCCTAAACTGGCAGCGCACAATGACTACGATTTCCGATATTCAGATGAAAATTTTAAACTTAAACCCTCTATTCAAATTCCTTCAAAGGCAAGTCGATCGTGGAATCTATGCTCACGCTTGACCCCGTGTAGAAAGTTACGATTGCTACAACGCTGTACCTGAGAAGCCTACCTACACCAAGCTGGCCACGCAAACGCAAGCAGAAAGCATGTATGGACAGACAAACTACATACGCCTTGCCTAACCGCAAGTTTACCGGAGTAATTCAAGTAACGTTCACTGGTGGAGACATTTATCAGCAAAGCGACATAAGAGTGCTACATGGAGAAACATTGACAAGCATATTGCGCCGACGAGCCCAAGTATATCAACGAAATCTTGCTCACCACAAGTCTTTTAACATGTGACGTTTAAAAAGGAAATATGACATTTCATGCTCCAAAAACAGCAGTGTGAAATTTAGCTAGGTTCCAGATAATTCTCCCGCAAAACTAAATTTATTCGCAAATTTAGAAAACGTCAAAATTATCAAGCTCTTTGGAAGACGCGCCTACAGAAACAATGGGTTGGCGTAACCTGCATCCGGACATGGCAAATCTGTCACAAGAAGACGGAATTTGGTGGCACTCAGGCACCACAGAGACCAGTTTGAACCTTGGCAATAAATCATCCGGCATTGGTGAAGCAAAATAAATATGCTCATGAATTTGGATCGCAAAAGAAACAGTGCTGAAACGTTCATAAAATACTTCCTTTCCAGTTTGAAAGAAACATTTGATATTTAAACAACTGGCCTGATGTCGCAAGACTCATACAAATTGTGAGATGGAAAAGTGAATTTCGTGGGTAATGTTACTGTATGTTTCCTTCACTTAAGGTGCTCCCGATTTGAGCTAGTCAAGGAGGACACGCGTCCTTCAAAAATCTGAGCATCAGAAGATTTGAATCCGCGTTTTATGTACCTGATTCCAGGCCCGAAATCAAATGAAATCAAAAGACAACACACAGCTGTCAATACGTATAGAAATAACCTTGATTATTACTCACTCAATGGGGCATCTTTTGTTGACGATATTCAGACCCGGTAAGAGGGCATTTAAACTGCGCGGTATCTGGTGGATGCGATGATATGATAAGTCTGAGCACTCTGTCGAACGACGTTGGTCAGAAACAAAGCAATATGCCCGCTAGACTTATGCGCTGAATTCCATCCAGAGACCTCGGGAACACTGAATGGACTAGTGACCGGAGGACAAGTGCACGAATTTGGTGAGGAGAACAGGCCTGCCGGCGGATTTGAAAGGCAACCATAGATGACTCTGAGAGGAAGAGAGCCCGTCCCAAATCGCAGAGTTTCAACCCTCGGTGATTTACACAGAGGGACGGGAAAAATACCCGAGAGGACAAACTTGGTGGATGAGCTCGCGTTTATATAAATATGGAGGAAACTTAGCGAATATACACTCATCTGCAAACTAATTTGGTTCTTTGGGGAAACTCACCTGGAACCCAGCTGAATCTCTCGTTTATTATGTTCTCAGGCAACTGAATGTGCTGCACGAGTCCGCCTGTCGAAAGAACCAAATTAGTTTGTGGATGAGTGTATATTCGCTAATTTCATGCAATTTGATTTCAAGTAGAACATAAGGTTGACGGAAGCCCGGGGACTGCGCCTACCTGATGAGCCCCAAGAAGGGCGAAACCGGTCGTGGGCTGTCGACGGATTTTCGGCAACCTTATGAGTAGTACATAGAGGAACCTCATTTCCATAACTCCGTTTTGGTTGTAGTCGAATGTTTCATTGAATATGTATCGGGCAGAATTTTTATGTAAGACAGATTTTTATATGTGGATTTATCGATAGTTGTGGATGACATTTTGGTTTTCGATTGTGAAAGCGTTTTTTGAGTAGACTTAGGGAGTTTTCGGTCGAACACTTTAGCGCCGTCGCTTTTACGTTCGAGTGTGTGGAGTGAATTAATGTCCGTCACGAAGAGACTGGACCTTACCGTGGTGTGACGGTTTGCGCACCTCAGCGATCCATTTAGCTATACTGGAGAGTGTCCCGCGACACTCACAGAGTCTCATACCAGGTTGGTCAATGGTTAGAGATCTGACGAACACAGTCTCCCCT
>NW_008751695.1:1548356-1558832 GCF_000715545.1 Opisthorchis viverrini
TTCTTGTTGTCAGTTTCTATCCAGATTGCCTGAGTGAATGTCTGGAGGTGTAGGCACTTCGGAATGATTGTGTTAAGCTAGCAGTAAATTCCTTCTCCGTCCACCTTTACTCTTTTCTTTACAATAAGGCTTTCAACTAAGTCATGGTTGTACGGCAGTGAAGCATCGGTGTTGAACACTGATGTCATGCTGTCGATAATATTGATGATAGTGATGGTGAGTGAATTAATATTCGGGTTGTTTGGTGTATGCGATGTTTGTCCGTTTTTTACATGCTTTAAAGGCGCTCCTCAACATAAGCCATTTTTCTTTTCAATTTTATCCGGAAAACATAGCAAGGGCACTCACTGTTTAGATACAACGGTTGAAATTTTGACATTCTAATTTTACAGGCACGGATCTGGGCGTCTTTATCAATACTTTGCCGTGGGTAATGGCCAGTGCCAAAGATTGCAGAGATAGAGCGTGGTGAGACTAAACCGGTTCGTTATGTAGATGGGCCTTTATCCAGAACGCATTTGGCACCCTGCGACGTGTTTTAAAAAGCTAATTCGCCATAATCCACGCTGGGGAATTATCTTGGCACAGATTCCGCGATCCAATGAAGATTCAGCGAAGGCGACGTTACACTTGAAAAGTGTGCCTAATGTGCGAGTCTCGATTATGCTACTTCTGACCGCGGCTTGAAGAGCATTCAACCTTGTTTGTCCCTTCTTCTGTTGCTAGCCTTTAGGAGCCCGTTCCCATGACAAAATTTTACATACTTTGGTGTTCATCTCATCCAACTGGAACTGTTGGTGGCACGAATTCGAATAGAATGTTCCTGACTGCGTTTGAGAGTGCCCTCTCGCTCACTCGTTCCTTTACGTGCAACTGCAATCAACCTCTTCACCTGGCCCCAGCCGCCACCCGAGTGCCCTCATTCTATTCTGCTGAACCATTTGTTCGGAACTAAACATTTCGTNACATTTCGTTCCCTTCATGAATGTTCCTCACAAAGCCATTTTCTGTAGAGTTTGCATCCCGTCTTCTTTGTTAGCGCGAACTCCATCACCCAATGAACATTTACACTCGACTCCGCTCAAACAGCCATTGTAATGAGGTTCATTCCACCGATAAAGCGCATTTCTGACTCTTAAACTTGATCATCTCCACTTTCGATTTTTGTGACCCTGGCCATAAGCCCGAAAGTCCATGGCAAACATGCCTCGCTGGTTGTTTAAGACCGCGTCCAAGACATCCAAAATTTCTCTGAAATCGTGGTTTGAAAGAGGGAAACGTTATCATAAACATTACGTATTTGACGATAATTATTCGGGCGCCTAAGATCCCCCTACGTGGCCACAGACTACTTAGAAGCTGTTTAAACGGACTTGGAATCCACTGTGCGCGTCGAATTCGTATTTTAATGTCCCAACGCCTCCCTGAAAACGTGGGGAATTTTGTGGAAAAGCCTGTTTCTTCACGTGTTCTATTACGTATTAGATTCGGAAACGATCTCCAAACGACTTGGACGATAATCACGCGCATTACGACCGCGCAAACTAAAACTGGGGCGGGGATTTGCGATCTGAATATGAAAAATTTTTCCACGGTTGGGGCAAGCGTCTCGCCTAAGCCAAGGAATTTTTTACAGCTGGTAAGTTTTTTTGTTTTTATGATGGTCAGCATACGTGATATATGGCTTCAGACAAGGCTTGACCTTCACCGGCACACCGAACCACACATATTGTCGTTGGATGGGCCTGTGGGCACAATGAAATGGCCACTGTTACCAAGTCCTTGCACAAATTAAACGGACTGAACCAGTCTTGCGGGCAACACGCTCGTCTGGGGAATATTGGAGATATAGTGAACTGTTGGCAAGCCATCAGACTGGTTATGGTAGCCGCGGTACCGTCATCGTGACGCCGTACTTCGGTTCGTGGACAGCCCTGTGCATGAACATCTTGGAGGAGCCGTTTATGGTTGTCATTGGAGTTTATATGCGCTTGGGTCGATCGAGGGTTTACGATGGTTTTCTACTGCCATTCAAACGAGGTAACCAGACATCGATATCTACATTGGGGTGTCAGAATAAGAAAGTTTCCAAAAAGTTTGTTAGAAACCACCTTGATGCGAGTTAGGATGCCGATGGAAATAACAGACAGTCAAAATATCACAATTTTTAACTACTTCAATCAGGCGACACTGCCCGATTTCAAGAACGATAATCGCTACTTAGATGCAGATAATAGTTAATCGGTCGAGTCAAACTGGTGTGGACATATGTGAGTGTAAGAGACGTGCATTAGCTAGGAAGTGCGCAAATAAGTTAGCTTGGAATCTGCGGAGAAATGAGATCAGAAATATCTGGTGTTGTAGTCTGTTCGTACAATGAGCTGACCTCGGAATGGAGCTGTTACGGCTTAAAAAAAGCGCGGAGCTTTGCGAAACCTGTGGTCTCTGAGAGGTAACATCCACCCAGTGAACACGCCACCAGTGGCACCACCGGTTGTGCCTACGGCGGCCATCGGTGGCCAAAGGTGGTAGATAGGGGTGGCACGTTACGCTTGCTACCGGTGGCGCCAACCTCGGCTAAGGGCGGCCAAAGGCAGAAAATGGAAAAATTTCCGCCGACTAGTTTCATGGCCTTTTTTGAAACTCTCTGCAGACGAACGAGGCTAACGGTGGCAATCACAAATTTATGGAGGCATATTTTTTGGTTAACTTACTGCCTCTGTGAGTGATCGCTCTGACTACCTAACCTCATGGCATGCGTATTATTGCCGAACGCCGCATACAATTACCAAACGCTTCGTTCTTCCGACAACATGCTGCATGGTCAAAAAAGTTTCGGATGCGCCGCAAAGCGGCCCTCTCGCGTCGCAGATTCCGGTTTCCGGGGATTCGATCAACGGCTCCCTTGAAACAAGACTGGATTGAATTCTCAGTGAAATCCACTGCGATACTCGAGTGTGCGGCTACGGAGTACATTGCATCTAAAGTGACAAGTGTCAATGTAAAACAGTTACCTCACCGTATACGGGTGTTGGGAACTCTGCTTGATATGGGTCTTTTTTCATCTCCCTTAAACCACGTCAGATGATCTGCGAACTCTGGAGCAAACAGCGCACATAGCCTGTTCCTGACTGGCAGGCGAGGGTCAGAGCAGACCAATATGGAAAGAAAAACCACTTTTATCACTAAAGTGTGGACCACGGTGGAGGTACTCACTGACTGCTCACGGAATTCTACGTTCAACGTTCCCGCCTGAAGGGCATCCGGCTATCTCATTTCGGCCATTTTTTCGATCTCTTCTGGAGTGCTTTCCGCTTTTGTTTCGTGGACGCACCCGAACTGAGACCTAGCTCTAAACATCTCAGTCGTACATCCAACTTTTCCAAGCGATCCAAGGTTTCTTCCAATATTCGATTAAGCAATAAAAGAGTGGTATCAAATCACTTGGGAAAGCATCTGCTTTGACGGCCTCGTCACGCATTTCATCTGGGTATGAATGGATGTACATGATTGAAGTATACCTCGAAACGCAGCCAGGATGCGCATCATGTTTTTATTTGGATAATCTGGCACACGCGATATATCGGAATCGCTTGTTTCCTTGCTGGAGTCATTGGTTTGTTCAATGGTCCGAAGAGGTGGTGGCGAAGTCGCGGATGACTGATGATCATAAGCTGAACTACATTTAAAATATATATTAAACTAAAATTACAGCCGCACTTACTCAACAGGTGAGGACAACATTCGCGGAAGGTTTGCGTAGGCGAACCTTTTGGAAGCTCTCTGGAATTGGTGTTTCTCAACCCCTTCACCAGTTGGCGAGTACTTCGGGTTGCGTTTTCTGAAAAATGGACCGGTTATTACCGAAAATTACCTTTCACGGACACCACAATGCAGCCCAAAGTAGGTCTGTGGCTCCGTGTCTGAAGTGCCGTCGCTGGAGTTTAGCACTGCACGGAACGGGACTGCTTCAGAGTAAGCTCCTGAAGATGTGTAAAGGCTCAATTAGATTTTTTGTTAAGCGTACCAAACTTCTTGATGACTGCGACGGAGCGCGTGATACCACTTGAAGGCATGCCCTCTTTGTTTATTGGGGCGCGTTCCATTTCTCCGTAGTCATCAAAGATTCTCCACTGAATGGTTCTTTCGTCGATAAACCACTCTTCGCAAGCAATCGCAAACTGCCCGTCATCCAAGAACTTGAAAACGGTATACATCTGTAAGAGATGCAGGTACATGAGTAAACTAAACAACAAATTTTTTCCAGTGTTTAAAACCGATGACCGAGAGTAAGTTTTATTTTTCAAATGAGTGTAATAGTGGAATATAAATGAATTCATCATTAACAGGAAGCGCGAAACATTTACAGGTGATGCGACTTAAAGGTTGAATGAAGACACGTTCATTTAGCCGACTAGCACGGAAAATAAGAAAATCCCGAGACTGTAAAGGAAAAGTAAAAAAAAAGAACGAATGATATCAAACCTTCTAAAGTGGAAATGGAGGGCTGTAAGTTTTACAGTAACACACGGGTGGCTATCAACAAGAACTGCTTTGTCTCGTGTAGAACAAGAGGTAATAAGGGCGCAAAAGTAAACCGTCTGATGGAACGGGTGCACCTTTCCCCCACAGTCATCTCTCAGAAAACAGTCCAGCGTGTCAGTAGAAGCTGATGCTGACCGTTCAGCGACATGTCGTTGTATTTGAAATGCTGGATTACGCGGCCCGGAAACCTCCTCAGTTTACGTGAAAATGACTCAAACGGAAACGCGGAAATCCGACCAAGGGTCCATGTACCCTCACATTTTCCGCCAAATTTATCAAGCTATGTACAATGTACGTGATAGCACGCGGCCCATATATGGCGAAACACTTGTGTATGAATACGCGTGCAGTGCTCTGAGCAATGTCAGCATGATCAGCGTGGAAAAGCTGTGGGAAATTGGGTAAACGGCGATAGATAAATCAAGGAAATTCTTGTAAACATCTCTTTCAACCATAACTGCAAATACCACAGGCACTAAGTAGAGCAAAATCTGTCGGAACTCTGACTTTTCAAAGCCCGCTGTCCTCAAGAGGACGGCAGCGACGTTGGAACTCGCCAAGTGTGTTACTGTGTGGAGTTGAAATGCGGCGGTTTATTTCCGATTTTGCGTTTTTTGACAATCTGCAAGGACGACGCGCTTGGCCACCAACCCAAAATTCTAGCAAATTCTTGGTTAAGCCAAGGCATAATAAATGCACATAATCAAGGGAAAACGACTTGATCAGGTCTATTGGGAGCCGTTCAAATGAAGAGACACCGATTTGCTGTCTAGCATTGGACCTGAAACGGAAGTCAGCCTCTGTTCGCAAACGGGCGTTTAGTTGGAAAAATGTCATTGTTCTCTCAAGCCGAGCTCCGTGGACGACACACCTATCACATTCATAATAACCGGAGTGTCCTTTGATTTGCTTCATCAACGACCCGGCTGGTTTGTCGCAAACGATGCGTGACAGGTGAATAGGCACACATTCTAGATTAGTTGGAGTGAAACCACTGTCCAAAATCAGCTGCAGTTCACTTATCGTGTCTTGCACATGGGCTTCGACGTCCATCGGTTTGGAAGCGTCTTAAAAGACCCCAACTACAAATGCCCTCGTTCTCGCTAATTCGGATGCAGTCGCGAGAATTGGCAAAATCTGTTTTATCGACGACCCGTGTAAACTGACGCCATCGATGTTAAGCACAACGCTGAGCCGTCTTAGTTCGCTGCGCATTTTGGCTTACGCATTTTGGCGTTACGCAAACCAACTCGCAATCCAACGTAAACATAAACACCTCCGGCAATAGTTTTATAGGTCGTCGTTCTTGGTGTGCAAAGCAGAGTTCTTGGGTCCTTCGGTAAATCAGGATGGTGCTGACGCAGAACAAACAGTAACATACGCTTGTATTTGAGGGGCATCGTCAGATGCGCCAGGGGATAGCGCAGGTCCTCCACGATAGAAAGCGTTCGAGGTGTTTGGTAATGTTGCTCCCAGAACGGAAATGCCGTGCCTAAAAAGGAGATATGTAGCTAGATATCCTACAAATTACAACCTACATGGTGTTGGGTCGGGGTACTCCAAGGCCTGTTCTGTGGCGGACAGCGCAGGTTACGCTCTTATGGGAAGTGCAGTCACATCTAAACAGTTTCAAGATTGCCGGCACATTATTGACCTATTATATAATTATCTACCAGGCTGCGTTAGAGGAGAGCATATACATCCTGCATTTCCCGAATTATTACACCCGTATCGGTGCTCCCACATATTGCCGAGCCTGCACAGTAAACAGATTCGGGAAGAAAGTTCGCGCTTTCTGAAACGATAGCGCCTTTGTCTCTCAGTTGCATTGCTTCGATAATTCTGAGCATAATTTAAGTAATCAGAAACCGTTACCTGACTGAGGGGCCTTTGGTTTACACGACCATTTGACGTTTGACGACCGTCCGGAAATTGGACGAAATATAACAACGGACAAGCGGAAAATGACTCAGCCAGCGGGAACCGCACTAAGCACAATAAACGACATATTTGATCGACCATGCATTAAAACGAAACGGTGTTGAAAATGACTTTTTACCCAAGGATCCAACATCTTATTCGTTCTGTTTTCTCTAATTTTAGAAGGCATATTTTCAAAAATTGCTACATTAGGATTGTATGCATGATGGCTGTCAGTTGTATTAACGTTGCAAAATTTAGCCACCTTTATCCACCTTTGGCCACCGGTGGTCATGTGTTTACTGGGCATGTACTTGGTGAGTCTTGTAGCAACTTCTCCTATTTTACCAATGGATATTTCGGTTCATGCGGCGATTGCTAGTGATGTATGCCACAAGCGGGACAGGTTCAGACGGACAACGGGCGTCCGACAACAGTTGCTATCATTTTACTTTTACCTTTCTTGATTGCTTGCANTAGTGATGTATGCCACAAGCGGGACAGGTTCAGACGGACAACGGTTGCTATCATTTTACTTTTACCTTTCTTGATTGCAGAAGGCAAATGTGAGATTCATCAGGCGGAATGAGGATATTTTGGGGAGAAGGCATGCAGATGAAATGAAAGTTGTCAACCACGTGGTCCTCATCATCGTCTTACACAGAGGGTTCAGAAAGGGCTGACATGTTAATTTATTGTAAGAAGAGCTCCAGAAACTTCCGTCGAGAGCGCCATTTTCCATTTTTACTTAATTTCGCGTTTAACGAGATGATAAGACGAAGGCTGCAATGTCTTCTGGACCCGGTTTCTAAGTATCTTCTGGCTAAAATATTGTCTATCTGGAGTACGGAGACATCGTTTTCGTCTTTGAAGGGGGCAAAAGGCGCAGGACTTTTTGGGGAAATGACCATAGTCATTCCGTCTATTGGTGTGCACTTTGTTCCCACAGCGTCGCGTGATCACATAGACGTTTATTCCCTACAGGTGGGTGGTGTACCTAGGGCATGATCACAGGGTTACAGTCAGAGCAAAGCGCCCGTTTGTTCGTAGTTGAAGGTAATGGGAAAATTGGAAAAATAGAGTACAGTCAAGAGAAGGAAGGACGTAATTGTAGATGTGTATAAAAGTGAGCACAGCAGTGCCATGCTATCATTGCACTGAAACACTTCGGCTTCTGGACAGCTTCGTGACAGACGTCAGTTTTGAGGCGATTGGGTTGGGATGTGCGATCATGTGCAGAGGATGTTCTTGCTTGGCCGAGGGAATCCTCATAGGTGAAGAAAAGCTCGGATGAAATCGCAGACATTTTTTCTGATCCGCTATAGAGGCAGTGTGGTGAAGCTTTTTATATAAATTCGAAGTCGTACTTGTTGTGATTGTAGTGGGATAGGTGGGGTCAAGGCACGAACATGCAATGCTCGGGAAGTCTGTCAATTTGGAACACCTAAGGCTTCAAGGCGGCATATCCGTGAATATCAAGTAACGTGTGTATCGGACTGCAGTACAGACAGTTCTGTTGCATGGCAGCGAGAACTGAACTGTTTGAGGAGCGGAACGAAGGCGCTGTTAGGTTTTTGACAACGGTTGTTTCAAAATCATAGCTGGTGTGGGTCTGAGTACGCAAAACCGCAAGGTGACAGTTATCAGCCGATTTGTTGGTTGTCCACCGAGGATTTCCCCTGAAGAATGTGTCCTTGCAGTCCACAGCTGTAACATCATCATTATCTGGGACAGTTGGATCACACAAAGTATGGTCATCTTAATGGCTTATTTATTCGTATAAAGTCGACATGATTTCACAATAGAATAAAATAATTCTACATGAAAGATGAGGTGGATGAAGAGCAGAATGGTGCTCCTTGTTGGGCAGATTTCGGATATGGTTGTGATGGTTGCGAGTTTTGATGAGGAAGGCCAAGCTGTAGATCTCCATAGGCTACATTGTATCGGTATCATATTCACGGATTCACGGATTGATACACAGGATCGAGGCTTTTGCCTAAGTTTCCCGGGTCAGTTTTGTTCTTGTCGGTCGGTTGCTGTGGTTCACCTGAAAGGCAAAAGTGAAAAAAGGGTGTGGCATTTCTCGTTATGTTCTCAGCGCTAGACAGTATGCTTGCCAGCGCGAGGATTCGCATAAATAAATGTTTAATAGTGCTCTAAACCGGGTTCTAGAAGGAACGTGAACAACCGCCGGAGAATGGGCATTTCACGCAGCTACTACCCGAAATGAGAAAAAATTGTCTAATGAATGTGTGTGCTATGAGCTTAAAAATTTTCTTACTATGCCCCCGCCGGGTGTTTGCTGGGTCAACGGTAAAAAAACCTGTTTGCCAAGCTTTGTTCAAACAGGGCATAAGTAAGAAATAGGTCCCCTCGGAGGCGACGGTACTCCAGGGTGAAGAGATCAAGCACCGCGAGACGCGTTTCGTAGTCCACGGATTTGAGGCCGGCAACCATACACGTAGCGGCCCGCTGGACACGCACAATGAGGGTGACGTCTTTCGTGCGTCATGAGTAGACAACTTGGTTGGCGTACTCCACGAACGGTTTGACGTAGGCCCCATAGAGTAGTTGGAAGTCCATGCCAGTAATACGGGAGAAGGTGCGTCGGATCATTCGTAAAATGGCGAATGCCTTTTGAGCCGATTTCTCATGGCGCAGTTTGATGGCAAGTTTGAGGAGATCCAGATGCCCAAATACTTTTTGACATCTATCTTCATGATGTTTTCTGGTCCCTTTTCACCATGCATAACAAAGGCATTCGCTGAATCCCCTCCAAACGACATATGGACGCACTTTTCATCATTCAGAGGAAGGTGCCAGTCCAACGACCACTGCTTGGCAGCGTCTACATTAGACGTTTATTCCCTACAGGTGGGTGGTGTACCTAGGGCATGATCACAGGGTTACAGTCAGAGCAAAGCGCCCGTTTGTTCGTAGTTGAAGGTAATGGGAAAATTGGAAAAATAGAGTACAGTCAAGAGAAGGAAGGACGTAATTGTAGATGTGTATAAAAGTGAGCACAGCAGTGCCATGCTATCATTGCACTGAAACACTTCGGCTTCTGGACAGCTTCGTGACAGACGTCAGTTTTGAGGCGATTGGGTTGGGATGTGCGATCATGTGCAGAGGATGTTCTTGCTTGGCCGAGGGAATCCTCATAGGTGAAGAAAAGCTCGGATGAAATCGCAGACATTTTTCTGATCCGGCTATAGAGGCAGTGTGGTGAAGCTTTTTATATAAATTCGAAGTCGTACTTGTTGTGATTGTAGTGGGATAGGTGGGGTCAGTGCACGAACATGCAATGCTCGGGAAGTCTGTCAATTTGGAACACCTAAGGCTTCAAGGCGGCATATCCGTGAATATCAAGTAACGTGTGTATCGGACTGCAGTACAGGCAGTTCTGTTGCATGGCAGCGAGAACTGAACTGTTTGAGGAGCGGAACGAAGGCGCTGTTAGGTTTTTGACAACGGTTGTTTCAAAATCATAGCTGGTGTGGGTCTGAGTACGCAAAACCGCAAGGTGACAGTTATCAGCCGATTTGTTGGTTGTCCACCGAGGATTTCCCCTGAAGAATGTGTCCTTGCAGTCCACAGCTGTAACATCATCATTATCTGGGACAGTTGGATCACACAAAGTATGGTCATCTTAATGGCTTATTTATTCGTATAAAGTCGACATGATTTCACAATAGAATAAAATAATTCTACATGAACGATGAGGTGGATGAAGAGCAGAATGGTGCTCCTTGTTGGGCAGATTTCGGATATGGTTGTGATGGTTGCGAGTTTTGATGAGGAAGGCCAAGCTGTAGATCTCCATAGGCTACATTGTATCGGTATCATATTCACGGATTCACGGATTGATACACAGGATCGAGGCTTTTGCCTAAGTTTCCCGGGTCAGTTTTGTTCTTGTCGGTCGGTTGCTGTGGTTCACCTGAAAGGCAAAAGTGAAAAAAGGGTGTGGCATTTCTCGTTATGTTCTCAGCGCTAGACAGTATGCTT
>NW_008751695.1:1560630-1570680 GCF_000715545.1 Opisthorchis viverrini
GAATGTCGCGTCAGCCTCGTGGACTTTCTGGACAATGTTCCTATATAGTTCTTCCACCGGAGCCTGTCCCAGTGTGACTTGTTCAAGGAATATGCGCATTCCTGAGAAGTATGCACGGCAGAAGTCTCGAAACCAAGTTTGAGGTTTGGGATTTCCGGCCCAATAGCAGATGAAGTCAAATGTCAGCACACAGTGGTCGCTATGTCCCAGTGGAGCGTTAACTGTTACCTGATCAACGAACTGTCTTTCGTTGGTGATGACCAAGTCCAGGAGGGATGGTAATTAGCCTGTGCGGTATCTGGTGGGTGCAGCGACATGTTGGGCCCAAGCGCCCTGTTGAACGACTTCTAACAGCGCCGCTGCGAAATGTCCGCCTGATTCGACGCGCTGGAGCTCAATCCAGGAGGCCTTTGGGACGTTGAATTCACCTACCAGCAGGAGATGAGTGAAGTGTTATTTGGAGGAGAGTTGCTCAGGGGTTTGTATGAGGAATTGGTCATCTTCAGGGGGAATCGAGGGTCTACGGTAGACCACGCCGAGAGGGAGTAAATCGGACCCGCGCAGCGGGGTTTGGACCCAAAGTGCATCGTAAAAGGGTGCAGGGGTGGTGTCAGAGAGGACAATCGGGATTGTTAGGGCCGCATGTAAGTACAGAGCAACCCCACCAGCCCTCCCTCGTTTTGAGTCAGCTCGAAAAATAGAGTAACCGTCTATCGAGATCCCCGCGTCAGAGACATCTGCTGTGAGCCAGGTATCTGTGAGTGCGATTATGGACGATTGCTCGAGGCAAGCTGAAATCGAGTGAAGTTTGGATGTAGTACTCTAAACGAGCGGGTTTGACACCAAGCACTCGGCAACTGACCGTATCTTTGCTACGGCGGCATCCACGGATGCATATTTGATGACGTGCGTGGCACTGGGATCTCCTGGCTCATGTCTACACTACTGACAAGTAAATACTCCTCTTCGCCGCGCGCAATAACGCATGCGGTTGCCGAGCTCCGCCATCGAAACATCGATGTACACATGGTTCCCATGTAATCGCCAATTGGACTGATTGAGAACGTGGTGAGTTTACCTTTATAAAAGTAAGTTTTTAGGCTCAGCGCGGATACTGGCCAGAAATTGTGTACAAAGGGATTTGTTAGGCAACTGGTGAGTCAGCCACCAGAACTTTGTTTAATTATATCCTATATGATATTGCGGAAAATGAGCACGAATAGTAGTTGATCATACATTGTTACAGAAACCCTGTCGAGTAAAAAACTGGGAAGTGGCTTGGCCACACTCTATATTTGTACCGATGCAGCCAATAAATAGAAACATGATTTGTTAAAGGTGGCTGCGTATTCTTCAGGCCTGGGGTGTTGGCGGGTGGACGAAGGAAGGACCGCCGCTGGTCGTTGGATTTGTCTATTTTGTATAGTCCGGACATTATATTCTGCTGGGCCTATGTGCACGGGCTCGGCAGTTGCTTTGATTAGCATCGGCAGGTGATAGCGAGTATAGTTTAGAGTATGACGGAACGTCGTTGCCGGTAGATTAAGACATCACGCGCAGTTGTAGCGTCGTTTTTCTTGGTCCGCCTAGATACTAGCTAAAGGGTTAATAAAGGTAGCAGGCATATGCGAGAGCGCGCGTGATTATGGGTTTGACGGGCCATCGTTGGCAGATAAATTGAGACATTGCTCATAGTCGAGGCCTAATATTCAGCGTGGCATGTAGGCATTGGTCAAGCAGTTTCAAGAAGTAATCGAGGTAGGCGATATCGCGTACAGTTGTGAGTCTGGCGTTCTTCGTTCACCGTTAGATTAGGTATGTGTGAATAGCTTAGGCCTGGTATCCATCGGCTCGGTGTTTATCATAAGTAGCAAAGGTTAGCAACAACGTGTACAGTTACGAGTACAGCAGATGATGTTGTAGTATTTTACCGGGTAATCATCGCCGCACATGGACACGGAACTAGCAGGTACGATAAGTAGCCAAGTAAGGTGACATCGAGTACATTGATGAGTATGACAGGTCATCAGATTAGACTATCACGCATAGTTGAAGCCTCATTTTTACCGGCCCGCATGGATACTGGCCTGGGGTTTACTATGGGCAGAAAAGATAAGCGGCATCGCGTATAGTTATGGGTATGAAAGGCATTCGTTGGCCATATGATTATGTTGCTGTGCCTGGGTGAGTCCCCATAATCAACGTCGCACATAGAAGCGGGCCCAGGAATTACAACAAGTATTCGAGATAAGTGGCGAGGCGTAGAGTTATGAGTATAAGGGGCGTCTCACATAGACACGGACAGAGTTACGATAAGTAGTCGCTGGGAATGACAACGACTACCGTTATCATGGCGACCGCTTCATGGCGGCACCACCTACAGAGCGTCATCTTCATAATAAGAATGACACCTGTAGCTACCTCGTGAAGCCGTATTATCTACAGGCTAGATAGGCATATCTGGGAGAAGGGATCATCCAGAGAGATGGCACTTGTATCGCCACTTCATAGTTCACGCTGTTGTCCAAGAATGTCGTACTTAATAGAATTTGAGATCCACGGGAAAATCTGTTGTGACCAGTTTCGCCGGACAAAATATATTTCGTGATTATAATCCCATTTGTTAAATCTGAGGAGTGTAAAGCAAACAAACGTCAGCAGCCGGTCTTTCCGGGTGAAATTTGCATTAGACAATCTTTAGATGTTTTTTTGTTTTTAAAGAACATCGAAGAACGCCAAAAATTCTCAAAGTACGACTTCGTGTTTTATGTTGCGTAAACCGGTGAGATAATGCGAACCAGTGATGGTTCGTGACCTGGAAATTTCGCTCATATAAACAAAACCTTACGAGCAACATGTCACCGGGAGGTGCAAATAGATTAGATCAGCTCTCCGTTAAAGTCACAGCCTTGGAATCAGCGAAAATAATTTGGGTATGCCTAGAGTCAGCGACTCGAAAAACCGGGCGACGACACCCGGACTTCAACCGCGAACCCGCAGGCGGTCTCCTAAACTTATTCCACTCTGCCCCCGAGCCACGGACGTTCATTGGTGGAAACCTTAGTTGAGCAGCTAGACCTCGTACGTAGTAGTCGTGTTTTGCGGTGGATCACGTGACTAAGGCCAGCCAATCGCATGCCCCGGTTTGGCTTGTGCATGAATCGATTTCCGTCCAATAGGCTTATTCTCTGGTCGTCGCGCTTCTTTATCGATCCAGAGAGTAGACTCACCTTGGATGTGAACATGCTCGTCCTGTGTATAGCGGTTCGCACAGCCTCTACTTTTATTTTAGACTGGACAAAAGAAAATCCTGACGAGTAATGTGTCTTATCAGGAAACCGATTCCTTCTATCACCTTTTCAGTCCGTTTTGCTTCGGTAATCTGGTGGCAGTTGGTATTCTTTTATTATCTTGCTCTGTTCATTGTTCTGGTATTTATGCTGACCGAGATGTACTGGGTTATTCAGGTAGATGTCGCCGCGATGGTCGTTCTCCTGCCGCATAGGAATCAGCCATACTTTTCGACTTCTCAAAAGCATTTGATAGGGCCCCACACGTCCGGCTGCTCCACAAACTCGAGTCTTACGGGATTCAAGGGAAAATCCTTCGCTGGATCAAGGCGTTCCTATCAGATAGATTATTCCGCGTGAGAATATGCTCGACCTGCTATTCTGTAGCGCCGGTCTCCATTGGAGTTCCTCAAGGCTCCGTCCTAGGACCACTACTGTTTCTGATCTACGTCCACGAACTCCCAGATGTTCTTGCAAGTCCGTGTCTACTTTTTGCGGACGACTTGAAATCCTGAAGTTCCAGTGCCAGTGCCCTCCAAATGGATGTAGACGCTGCAAAGCAGTGATCGTTGGACTGGCACCTTCCTCTGAATGATGAAAAGTGCGTCCATATGTCGTTTGGAGGGGATTCAGCGAATGCCTTTGTTATGCATGGTGAAAAGGGACCAGAAAACATCATGAGGATAGATGCCAAAAAAGATTTAGGCATCTGGGTCTCCTCAAACTTGTCCTTCGCACTACACCATGAGAAATCGGCCCAAAAGGCATTCGCCATTTTACGGATGATCCGACGCACCTTCTCCCGTATTACTCGCATGGACTTCCAAATACTCTATGGGGCCTACGTCAGACCGCTCCTGGAGTACGCCAACCAAGTTGTCTACTCAGGACGTACGAAAGACGTTACCCTCATTGAGCGTGTCCAGCGGGCCGCCACGAGAATGGTTGCCGGCCTCAAATCCGTGGACTACGAAACGCGTCTCGCGGTGCTTGATCTCTTCACCCTGGAGTACCGTCGCCTCCGAGGGGACCTATTTCTTACTTATGCCCTGTTTGAACAAAGCTTGGCAAACAGGTTTTTTTACCGTTGACCCAGCAAACACCCGGCGGGGGCATAGTAAGAAAATTTTTAAGCTCATAGCACACACATTCATTAGACAATTTTTTCTCATTTCGGGTAGTAGCTGCGTGAAATGCCCATTCTCCGGCGGTTGTTCACGTTCCTTCTAGAACCCGGTTTAGAGCACTATTAAACATTTATTTATGCGAATCCTCGCGCTGGCAAGCATACTGTCTAGCGCTGAGAACATAACGAGAAATGCCACACCCTTTTTTCACTTTTGCCTTTCAGGTGAACCACAGCAACCGACCGACAAGAACAAAACTGACCCGGGAAACTTAGGCAAAAGCCTCGATCCTGTGTATCAATCCGTGAATCCGTGAAGAGGAGCTCGGTCGTGGCCATCGGTTGGAATGGTGATGTCCAATGCTTAGCATGCGCGCACCGTTGTTCACCTACTTGAGAGAGGTGGCTAATGAAAAGCAGTCTCAAGGTTTGATTCCACCCGCGTATGGCTGACTATGAGCAAGGCCGTATTGGCCAACCACGGTCGGAAAAATATTAGCACTACTAGTATCCAAGTCAAGCACTGTTTCCTGAGGCCAAGCACTCACGCACTACACTAGGCACCTTTGGAGTGCTATGGCAGCGCATACTAAGTTCGCTGCTCTGCACATAAGTATAAGGGGCGATCGCGTAATCGTAAATAGGAATTCCTATTTTTCGCTTGAGCGAAACAAGAATAGATCGGTTGTCTCCGGAAAAGAATTGAAATACCTTGAACAACAGACCCCCTACTCGTGACCGAGACGGTGAACAATAATTTCTAGGGGCCCTGGAAATATGGGAATGCATCTCCTCCCTCCAGTTGTTGGCCCTGACGAACTTACGCCCATTCTCGTTCGTTCTGCTGAGGCTCCTTTTCGGGACATAGCTGCCGTGTAACCGAAGTGAAACGCATGGGTGAAGACTGCCAGGTTGCTCAATTCTGAAGAGGGACGGTCGAGAAAACAGGATCGTACCCGAACTACAGACGTTCCCATCAGTAAGTACCGCCTTAACCACTGAACCGTCTTGAGCTCTGCAAAAAATTTTCCTTCGGGCGGCGGTGCCCCACCACTCTTTCCACTTTGATTCAGTTCGTTATCGATGCAAAGATGAGGTGAAATCTGGGTGAATCCCCGAAATTCTGGTGTTCAGCGTTTTGAGGACGAAAACCGTGATCTGGAATATGTAGACGGTATCGCTGTCACTACTGAATTGGAGAAGGAAGTTCAAACGTTAATATGAATGCTAATCAGGATCACTCCATTTTCGGAGTGTACTCGACACTTACAAACTGCAAAGTCATGTTACGGGACATACATTCATTGAATGTGCCCCTGAGAGAGATACTGAATTTCTTTGGGCACTATATATGCCTTGCAAGTCTCATCAGCTCTGATATGCGCTTACTAGTGTGCGCCAATTATGGCATCAAAAGAGCATTTCACTGCATCTCATGAGTGTTATGAGACTGCATTCCTGACCATAGTGTTGTACGTTTGGGACGTTATTAGAGACCGAAGAATCTCAGGTACCTCGAAGGTTTCTGCCGTGAGACATGGTCACTGCGAGTGGTTCAACTTTCAGGCCTTCGACCTCAGATTAGTATCTGAAGTTAGCTGGAACCACGAATTGACAGCCGTTTGACCAGGAAACAGGTGTTTAGAGAGGAAGCTGGTATTTTGCCTCAGGCCATGTGCTACGCTTGAGGAAACATCATCTAACGAGACAAGTGTTCTCGTTCAGAAAAGCGCAAACCGCTGAGTGAAGAAGACGTTACCTTGCAGAAAGGTGTGTAGGAAATTATGAAGAGTTCAGGCGTTGGTACGGCTCGCCTTCCAGAATTGGGTTCCCGTGACCCCCTTCAAGAAATGATTGATGTCAGTGGCGTTCGTGCTGTCAGTTTATTTCCGGATTGTCCGGTTGAGCGCTGGAAGGCGTAGGCACCTCAGAATGTTTGTGTCAGACAAGTACAAGGTCCCCTCCTTCACTCGCTCTTTCCACTGTAAGTTATTAAATATAACTTCATAATCTTTGTGGTTGTGTTGCAGTGGAGCATCAGTATCTGTCATCAGTGACTGATTACGGTTCAACTTTTGGTCGCCTTTATGCATGGGAACCAACAGAAAAGTGAAATAAAGAACGTCAAGATGGAACGGTGGAAAATCGAGTTGGCAGGGTACAACTGCGACGGATGACCGTGTTGCTGATACTCTATCTCGTAACCTTTGTGCCTACATTGCTGGGACTGAGAAACTTGAAGAGCTTCGCAACATAATATGCCATCCTGGGGTCACGAGATTTGCACATTTTGTTCGTTTTAAGAACCTTCCTTTTTCAGTCAGCGATATCCGACGTGTGGTATCCAACTGTTTCACATGCACCGAACTCAAACCAAAATTTTGTGACACTTTTTGTGGCCAGCTTGCCAAAGCCACAACCGTTTGAACGCCTTGGTATCAACTTTAAAGGCCCACTTCCCTCAAACACTTGTAACAAGTACCTCCTAACAATAATTAACGAGTGTTCTCGATTCCCTTCTACTTATCCTTGCGCCGATAAGTCCTCTTCCACTGTGAATCGTTGTTTGAGTCAACTGTTTTCATTGGCATGCCTGCTTATATTCACTCAGATCGCGGTTCTTCGTTCATATCAACTGAACTCGAACAATTTTCGTTCGATAAAGGCGTTGCCAGTAGTCACACGGCTGCATATAATCCACAATGTAATGGTCAGGTTGAACGACTTAATGGTATCTTTGGAAGATCACATGCCTGGCTCTAAAATAACGCGGCTTGTCTGTCACATATTGAGAGGTTGCCCTCCTTGGTGCTCTACACTGTATCAGATCCCTGTTATGTACTAGTATCAACTATACCCCCCACACTAACGTTTCATGCCTTTCAAATGACGATCAGCCAACGGTGTCTCCATACCTATCTGGCTTACTGTCCCTGGGCCGATCCTTTTAAAACGTAATGACCGAGTCTCTAAATATGACCCTTTGGTGGAACTCGTCTCTTGTAATCCACAGTACGCCCACATAGTTCGTCCAGATAGCAAACATAAACAGTATCCTTACGCCGCTTGACTCCTAAAGACAACGACGTGATATCCGACACAGAACTGGAACCAATACTGTTACGGTTCGACCACGCCGCGAGCAAAACAATATGATATGCGGATCGGATCGATACTCTATCCCCAGCTATGTTGCTTGATCCAGACTCCTATCGCGGCGGATAGTAAGAAGACGAAAAACCTCGGACACAAACTTTAATGATCCAACAACACGCGATCAACAGGCGACCATGGGAAAAAATGACAATACATACATATATTCATAGTTTGACCTTGAAGATCCCGGAAGTTCGCTAGCACACATAAAAATGCAGTTTTTTTGGGGGGATATTGATATCCCCAACACATCTGTGTTCATTGAAGTGACGGGGGAACACACGGCGGGTTTTAGTACAACATCTCGAAGGATAAGTTGTGAAAGATAGTACCATTTTCAGAGAAGATCCTCTAATATGGACCTGACCTTAGCCCAAGAATAGCCGTTTTCGACTGCATTTTTGACAGAGTTGACAGTAGTTGCCAGTCAAGCCTTCACACAATGGCGTTTAAGTATGGATACTTGGATGAATTAGAGATTCGCTGGTTGATGGGACAATGGAGATCAAGATTCTCTAATCGCGTTAATGTCACCAGCAGGGCTTCACATGAACCAACCCTCGTACCAGTGCGCTTCACAATCCTCCGTCACTGCTTCCTCTCGAACGCCTCATGCAGGTTGATCAGTTGTAAAAGACAGACTTTACGTGCGAGGATTATGTGGCTCCTCTGTAAAATAGTTCACACACGCTGCCTAACTGTTCCTCCTGTCATTTGACCATTTCAAAATCTGTGTTTTAACTAACGAAGGCAACCAACACTTTAAGGTTTGTCACACTGGTGCATACATGCTGGGCGAGGTGGAAAGACACCGGCATGATCCCGCCCGGAAGGTGACGGTCATAATACGAGTATTCTGGGTTCTTTGCATATTATTCGGGAATTTCCAACCGACAACGTTTCTGCATTCATTACACGTCCCATAAAAGGGAACTAAAGCCGGTCAAGCAGAGATCCCAGCTGCCACAAAAGGCAAAGTAAAGGGGCTCGAAATTTGTGGCAGATAAGTATCAAGTGCTACAGCGGAGCAGTCCCAAAAATGTACACTTTGATACATTGGAAATCGGGACACCCCACACCGATCTCATTTATACATGGCATACCATCTGGGGTGATCTTTGTGAAGAGTTGCACAAATGTCTTGGCAGCGAAAGACTACATCCCCATAGGTCACAGTCTAAAGCCGCTTATACCGCACTAAGGATGTCTAGAATAGTCCCCAATGGATGTTAATGAAGCAGCATTAAAGGACAGACTTCCGATGCTAGTTGTTCAGTTTCTACTCAAGATATGTTGACTTGCTACGGTCACTTGGATGGGAAATCCTTCAACTGCTTTGACGAATAGTCTATTCAGAGACAGAATGTGAATCGAGGTTCCTGCGTTCCAGCCGTTGACAAAGTGACTGAACGACTGACTAGAGGACTACAAAACCTTGGATAAAAAGTACAATGAGAGCGGCATTAGAAGATCAGAAGAAAACGGTAATCAACTACCCAAAAGAAGCATGCTTCTTATCCACAACCTAAAGTTCACGACCAAAGTACATTAATACAGCAAGTTGTAGTATTTCAACTTGAAGCGTCCCACAGCCATTCTACTGTTTACGCTAGTTAACAGTGTATTTCACGTGCTCTCCACATGTCACGCATAATAAACGGATCTCACAAACATCAGCCGAACCGAACAGTTGATACGTGCATACGAGCATCTTGATAGTATCGATCAAAGTGAGTCAAAGTCACAAGGACAAGGAAAGTTAAATTTCTTTGCAAATGCAAATAACTTTTTTGAAATGCAGTCGTACCGATTCCACATAATCAGGCAGTCCTACGAGCCACATTGCTGAAGGCCATCCGAACTCGGTCAGCAGACTGATCAATCTATATCGGCCCCTGGAACAATTCTTCTATCCAGTTGGAGCAACGGAAATGAAAGCTTAAATTCACAACTTGAAAGGTTGCCATGACGGACTGAAACTGTCGTATGACATGATCCATTCTTCC
Organism: Opisthorchis viverrini; assembly: GCF_000715545.1. Classification (NCBI taxonomy): domain Eukaryota; kingdom Metazoa; phylum Platyhelminthes; class Trematoda; order Opisthorchiida; family Opisthorchiidae; genus Opisthorchis; species Opisthorchis viverrini. The sequence goes on from NW_008751695.1 coordinate 1,570,209, forward strand.
TCGGAGAAGTAACTAACTGACTAAGGTGAATTTCAGACTGTCAGCGACTGAGTGCCTCCCTCAAAACTTCCACCACGAGTTTTGCCGGAAAGAAACGTAAGACTCTTCACGGCAAAACTGTGCTTGTCTGTGCCCGTCGTAAAAATGGAGAAGTTTTAGCTAATTTTCGCAGGGGAACACTGCTGAGATCTACTGCATGTAGCGACCACAAGTTATACTGTGGTCATACAAAGAGTGAGTGAATGAACAACTGTCCAAGCTACACTAATTTTGTGCTTATCAGTTTTCTTGCGTCTGTGGAGCTCCTCATTCCGCTGCTTCAATGAGTGTGGCACCGTGTGGCACTTAATCATCGCAATTTTGTCTGGAAGGAACATGATATCGTGCAAACACTGCCACTGGCTTTGTATTCATGAAACGGGTCACCGCAAATCATCCATGGTTGACAAGATCTCAGATGTAATGCAGTGTT
>NW_008751695.1:1571250-1571861 GCF_000715545.1 Opisthorchis viverrini
ACAACGATCGGCGCTGCCCAGGCAGAGTAGGATACAGGGAATAGAACGCCTTGTTCTTCCAACCGTTGAAGTTCGGCATCTACCAGTGGAAGGGAAGCGTACGGAACTTGTCTCCTTGGACGGAAGACTGGCGTAGTTCCAGGCACGAGGTGGAGGACTGCTTGTGTCGCAGTTCACTGACCGATACCGGACTGGAAAACAATTGGAAATCGCTTGATAATGTCGGGTGCATGATCTGGATGCGCCATGGGAGATTGAACTGCATTACAAACGACACTGATTGGAATGTCGGCTAACCTCAGGCGATCGGACCAATAAAGACCTATTAGGTTCAACTCAGTTGCCGTTATATAACACGACCCCACGAATGGAGTTCCTCGAAAAGATACACAGCACTGGAGCTCACCGGAAAGTTTTAACTCTCCACCGCAGGCACTGGTTGCAGTTCGAGCTGCTTGTCTGACCGGAGGTTGCCCGAGCGTGCGTCAAAGCTTCTCCAAAACGATGGTAATGTCCGACACAGTGTCCAACTGCAGACGGACTGGATGGCCATTTACGGTGACTGTCAGATACTTCCGGTTACCTGGCGTGTTGATCTGGAAAGTAGCCAG
>NW_008751695.1:1573052-1599201 GCF_000715545.1 Opisthorchis viverrini
GTTCGCTAGCACACATAAAAATACAGAGTTTTTTGGGGGGATATTGATATCCCCAACAAATACATATCGCCGAACAAGGGGAGCCTCACGCAACACCATTAGTCCACCGTAGTTGCTCTTGCTTATTAGCGATGCCTCATCATCTGATTCTGAAGCGGATCCAGGAAATCAATTGGACATTCTTATCCGACATCAGCGCACTCACCCATATAATCTATGCAACAGAGAGACGTAAACGACTCCACGTAACTATTACAGCATTTTATTTTTTTTACGCTTCGAAAAGTACACACTTATTTCAAGGCGGAGAGAATGTCATGACTATATAAACCATACTTTGCACAGACAATTAACTCGTAATTCTCACTCTACATCTTCAGCTCATGTATTACCATAATTAGACGAATAAAGTGTACATTACGCCCTTCTAATCTCGTCCTGGAACTACTCGACTCTCCAAACAGTGTCAACATTGCTATCTGATGGTGATGATGATGCCTGAGGATGCATAATGTCTCACCATCCACCGAGAAGAGTGGCGCTTTTCAGGTCTAATTCGGAGGACTGAAGATCTAGGTTTGAGCAAAGTACGACCTGACTGAAAGGAATAAAGGTGCTGTTGGTCTACCAGGATGGAGCTCACTTAACCCTTCTGCATGTGACTGGAGGTACTGTGCGATATAGCGACTAATCAGTGACGGTGGCATCCATAGCATCCCAACGGCTCGATGGAGATTACTTCCCTTAGGTGGCAAGAGCGTTGTAGAGCTATTCAAATTACCATTTATTTTCGGAAAGCATGGAAACAAACATAAAAAGTGAATGCAAGTGATGAAAGTGAAGGGGTTACAGGAGAATATGAGATAAAAGACAGAAATATCTCATTCGAAGTCATGCCACCAACATTTCCAGTCAGACAAGAGGAATTCCAACGTATGTAATAATTTTTGGTATGGAAACACGCGTGTAAAGACCAACAAGCAAGGAAAGGACAAGCGGTTGTGGTTGCTCTTCAAGGCGCGGTAAGTGCCAGCACAGTCAAGCCTCGCGCATCAGGCACAAAGTACCTGTCATACTGGGTCTGCTTCTGATTCTTCTCATTCCACACAGTTAATACGCGCCCATCCGAGACTATGCTGACGCCTGTCACAGTGGGTCGGCGCTCCCGAACAACGATTAGGTCAGGCTTGATGAAGGAAGTCGAAGTAGGTACTCTCAACTCCTCGAAGACGATGTATCCCAGGCGACCTTTTGCGAGTTCCCTTGCAACCCGATTATGATGAGCACAACTAGCGTCATGTGTGATCCAGCAGAACTGTAAAATATGCACCAAACTTTCCGGTTGACCACGGTTTTCACGACAGAAAATCGTCTGACCACCATGACCTGGCCGAGCGTTTATAACTCTTGTCCTGAGCAGGTTGCATCGGAGCTGGATATCTCGGATAAATATCCGAGGAAACACTCGTTCTGGAAATACGAGCCATCGATTGGAAAGAGGCGAAGCGACCAACTTTCGTAAACCGCGGCTGTCAACGTTGCTGTGCAGACTATCGCTCCAAGCAGCCACCAACTCTTCCTTGGTGTTTACGCATGCACCATGGACTCGGATCGGAAGGCTAAGATCCCGAACAATCTTGCCAAATCGGAATCGCGTAGTACTCGGCATTGAGTAGAAAGATACTTTTCTATACGCGCTCTCCGATGCATCGGGATTGTTGCACTCAGACTTGGGATACCAAGCCCTCGATGTTGTTTACCGGCGTGGATGTAGCTGTCGAGGTGTCCTTCGGTAGACATAGCCAGCCACGAATAGATTTAGTTCAACCTTTTGAGCGTGTTTCGGTGGACTTGGCCGTGCACGAGCGAATACGTCAGCCTCGATATCAGGTAGTTCCTCGTGATGTCCATTCTTTCATACGGCTTCAATGGAGCACGCGCCACCTCATTGAGCAGTTTAAGCAGATGCTGTCGGTACTTGAAGACCCATTTCCACTGGAAAGTAAAGGGAATGACCGAATATGTTATGGTGTCTGTCGGACAAAGAGGAGTGATGAATTCCTTGGCGAAGCACAATGATTCGACTGATACTGCTGTCGTCCGATGTCTCCTGTCCCCATAGATCACCATCGCTTTCGTCTTTCGGGTGTTTATCTTCGTGCCAGCTCTTCCCAGCTCGACCGCAACAGCTTCAAGCTTCTCTTTAAGGCAAGTCTGACATTCTGCACACACGATCCAGTCGTCAGCGAAGGCGAAACCATTTACTAGTGTCATGGAACAGGTAGCCCGGTTGCGGCATCGACAATTTCAGAACCTTATCCATTGCGTTGATGAACAATAATGGGGAGAGTGGATCTCCTTGCCTCACCCCTCTGTGGCAGTGAAGCTCGGAGTTGGGGATAACTGCTACAGCATTCTCATTGGACTGTGCGATGAGGTGACGGAGCTCCAAACACCTCGGCAGATCTGACGATTGTGTCATGCGAAACCGAATGAAATACTTCGAGATATCAACAAACGCCAATTAGAAGTAGTCGCTGAAGAGTGATGAAGCAGGGTATGTAACTGCTTTGTAGCTTCCAAACAACTGTCTCGATGTAGAAATGCAAACTGGAGTGAGAGCATTCGCAGTCTACGACTAGTGCGACCAGCAAGCACCCTACGAAAGCATCGGACAAGAATGGATGACACGGCGATCGGTCTCAGCTGATCCGAGGAAGTCGGGCAATGTGTAACCTAGACGGCACTCAATCTGACCCAGAGTATACAAAAAATTAAAAAAAATTGTTCAGTTGTAGCACCCTTCCGGTGCCCAACTGCCATGCTACTCGAAGGAAGCACGAGGGCTGGGATACTGCCAGGGTGCTCAATCCTAGACTGGGGAAGTCGAGAGGCGGAGGTCGGGTTCGAACCACGGACCTTCCGGTCAGTAAAATTCGCGCTCTAACCACTTAGGCCATCTCGCCCCGACGCAGAGTATACACCAATCGATCGTTCTGACTCACAGTAATATGCGGTTTTGACTCTTGCCCCATAAGTACACTTAGATACTTGGAATCATTCCGTGATGGGACAACTCGCTGAAAACGCATCTGTGTGACCGTTTCCGCTGTCCAATGAGACCATGAAGTTGAACTAGGATGACTCGATCCATTTAGTGGTCCCATTGTCGAAGTGATCTGATGAGACTTCGTTCCCTGACTTAAAAACTATCATCATGTATATCTTTGTAATGTACTACTCATACGGTTGCTGAAAATCCTGAGAACACCATAAACGAGAGATTCAGCTGGGTTCCAGGTGAGTCTCTCGAAAAAAAAACAAATTAGTTTGCAAATGAATGTATATTTGCTATCATCATGTAGTTCGCCTTCTCAAAATTTAGCGCTCTCGGGTCATCATTCCTGGTCAATGATTATCTGCAGAACCCATGATCATCTACTTGCAACTTATCTAACTAGTCGGTGAGTAAACCCAAACCTTATAGGAATCTGATGGTAATGTAAGTTTGCTTGCTAAAGTAGGGTTAGGTGGCACCGTGGAGAAAACTGCAGTAAACCCGACGGGAACAACTGACAGGAAACGTTGAATGCGCATGAAAATGTTTTTATGCGAACATGCAAGTCCTATGGCGTAAAATGGTTACAAAAGATCCCAGTGGACCATTTAAATAACCTGGGTGTGAGGTTGTCCAGGCCTGGGGACGAATTAACAGTTAGACGGGTAGTACGACCGACTTCCTTTCCTGCAATTGGCTCGATCAAGCTCCAATCCGATGGTACTACTACGCGACTTGGCCGGCTATCCTCATGTTTTGGGGCTGATAGTACCCGTTTCCAAGACTGCTCGGCGTCCAGGAAGTTATCTTTGTATATATCCTTCTGTGACCCATCGGGCACAGCAGACGCTGAATTTTTCCGTCTTTATTGGCATAGGGTCTGGATGACGGTGAAGTTGGCTCGACGGATCTGCTTTCGGTTGACCGGAATCTTATGGGCTAACTGACGACGGCGTCGGGATGCAATTTTCCAGGTGTGTGGAAATGTCCTGAAGGCGTGGAGGTCCAGAAGCGACAGGACTTGCTCCGGTGCCATGATGCTAGACTGCAACCCTCGGACAAATGTCAGAAGGTCAACACTAGCAAGCGAACTGTCAGCATGACACGACGTAATTCACGGTTCGTTTAAACCAGACCATTTACCCATTGGTTTCTGACGAGTAGGCCGCTATTTGACCGATAGTTTGGTCAGGGCCACCAGAAGATGATTCATCCTGTTATGCTCGCCAGTCAAGCACTCTTAACCTGGTTGTGATGCTGATAGTCGATAGGCCAGGAAAATACCGCTCCAATCCCGCGAACAGCGCGGTTTGCGTTCCACAAGACGGATATAAATCGTTAGCCAGGTGCAAGAGCGATTGTGATTTGTTGGGACCAGTGGGTACTGGAATACTTCACTCGGTCAAGCTTATCTTCATTATGTTGGGCGGGGTGTGCGTGCCGGCGATGTTGACTTCGGCCAATCTTCGTCGGAAAAAGGCGGGAACAATCAGCGCAGGCCAATTGGGCAACCATGTTCGTACCAACACTTTCATTATCGTGAACTCGATGGTGGGTTACCAAGCCAGCTTTCGATTTGCACTACCTACCACACTTCTCACATGTGAGCCTCACGAGTCTCTCCTGTGTACTGGTTGGAACTGGTGCGGAGGCGCCAGATGTTTCGTGGTGTACATTGACGGAAGTAACCAGCACATTGAAACCAAACAGGGTGGTTAGTCCTGTCTGGAGTTGCTGAACTCTTAACTCGCCCAGGTTGGCGTTCAGGCTACCCAATCGACACCACGAGGATGTGGCTCAGCTCGCTGCAGAGTTTTGACCTCTGGTGAGTAGTTTGAACAATTAACCGCTCGGTCAGGAGCTTCTGCCCAGCATCATGATTGACTTGCACTCTGATAGGATTGCCGTAGATTGGCTTCACTTACGGGACGGTATCTCCATAGAAGTTCTGAAATCGTACACTACAAACAATATATCCAGATTGTCTGACTGAGTGATGAAGGTGTAGGTACCTGCGGTATTTACAGTAAGTTAGCGCTAGATGATTCTCCCTGCACCAGTTTACTTCTTTCCACTTCGTTCAGATAAATTGACATGGCTGAATGAGTGGTGTTGTTCGTTGGTGTCCCTCCTAATGGTGATGATGTTGATAAACACAACCTTGAATTTTTTGGGGGACAATCAGCGGAGTCCGTCACTAAAAGTAGAGTTTGTCGGGACCGCTGTTTATTGTCTTCGCTGTTCGACTACGTGATCGGAATGTTAATCGAAACCCCTTTATTCTGTACTACCCAGGTGCAAACACTTACTCCTGGGGCATTAGGTGTGCGGACGACATAACGCTACTTGGTTCAAATCTCACCTGGATGAACAGCATACCAAACAGAATGATGTTGCCGTTAGGTTTGATATAGACTTCGCATCCTCAAAGTAGATGCTATTTCATGACTAACCGAGTACTGCAGCGAGACTGGCTGCTGCATCAGAAATATTATATATAGCGGAATAATTCACTTAAATTGATACATGCGTCACATCGAATTGCGGGGCCGCTGTAGAATACCAGAGTCACCAAAGCCTGTCCTACTTTCACTACATATTCATTTGCAAATTAATTAAATACCGATGACAGGCGCGGCTGAACTTGTCTTTTGTGATAAGCTTCAGCTGAATGCCCTGCACGGAGGCCGCCGTCTGTTTCAGTTGAAACGATATTTAAGATACCGAGGTGTTTCAATATTAATCATAAGGTTGATGAAAACTCGACTACCCACTACCAGTTTGGCTATTTGTGGGGCTCCTCAGGTATGTGTGCTCCTCAAATTTCAATCATGTTTATTTCCTAATTGAAAGCCGATTTTTACTCACGTTGCGACGGATACGCCTGTAACTTAAATGGGTTTTAACAGGAGGCCGAACTGAAATCCATTTGAGTATCCTTTTCGCTCGTATGCTTTGCTCTATGCACCGAATGATGCTTGTGGCACCACGCGACGGCTAAAGTGACAAGGAGTTACCTGAGTTGAGATATGGGCGGTCTCGTCCCCTCCACCCAAGACTACGTAACACCAACCGAACCTACTGTTGAGGCAACATAGTTTCTTGACAGCTATACGGAAAATATGAGAGTGGTGCTTGGAGGAAGGAATTCGGTTGTTCACAACACCAGATTCCGAAGTACGGGATGAACCATCCTACTTATTATTGCGTTTCAAGAGGAACCCGAATGTGTTCGTTTGCTTTTAAGAGTGTTCTCAACTTCTCTGAATCCTGATCAGGCGATAACAGCTGCAATTAGGAAGTGCAAAACTCGCGATTCCTCCCTCTTGAGAGGCATCTGCAAACTATCTTTGTGGTATTTAAGATGCTTTTCTTATTGCGAGGTACAATTGTAATAGCTTTTGGTGGCTCGAAACTTTTCTATCAATCAGGAGTCACGTACGCTTGCTCATTTGACACAGAAAAAGCTCAAACAGCTAAATCGCACATCCGTAGACTCAAGGAAAGCATGGATGGTCAGCAAAAACAAACAGGTCAATTGTGTGACAGAACCGCAACTAGAGAGCTCACCGCTGGAAACATCGAATACCAGTAACAACACGGTTCGTAACTTCGACGAGGTCGATTCTAGGAATCTCAACGCAACCTAGATTATCGAATACCCAACATAAAGGGCTACTCAAGTTGCCGTCAGCTTTGGTTGTCAGCATTCTGTTGAAAAACCAGGAATCCGACATACTCAGGAATGCTCGTTGAAAACTGAATGTAGTCGCTTTCACCTTATGCTGCTGTACTTTCGTTAGTTGCCTCCGATAGTGGAAGTTCCCTTCTAATGTATATCGTATCCTAATTGAAAAATATAATTTATTTCAGATTGTTTGGGTTCTGTAGTTGGGGTTTTATAATGGGATGGCGGGGCCTCCGAGCTCTGCTGTTCGATGTAACTCGTTACTACAGTCGGAGTCCCTGGTTTCCTCCGACTATGATTTCCTTCGTTGCTGGAGCGTCATACATGGTCTACATGAAGTACAAAATACCTGGTATTGCTCTTATGCAGAAGGTGAGTGATATTATTGCCCCTTATTCTGATAGAAAACGGTGACATCTGGTTATGAAAAACGTTTTCGTAGCTTTGCTTCTGTGAAATACAACGGCGTATTGTTCATGACTCCGAAGGACTTCCTGGAATCCATAGTCAGAGATTACCCGGAAAGTGAGTGGATTCTGATTCGTTTAAGCGTTCTGTAGGCTTGAAAGTTACCCGATTGTCTGAACAGGACGTTGAGTCACTTTTGCGTAAAACGCCACCGAAATCGAAAAGTTCGATAAAATTGTTTCGTGACTTGGGGAGCAACGGACTAATTTCATTCACGGAGTATTTATTTCTTCAACAGATACTTACAAGTATGTCTCTGTTGTGCAACCGTTCGACACGGCAGAACCCCATTCTTGCTTTGAACTCGCCTTCAAAATGTTAGATACTGATAGAAGTGGAGCTATTGACGCAAATGAGTTCTCAACAGTATGTTTCCTTGTTCTATGTTGGTAACCCGTTAAGCTGAACAGTGTCCTTGCTCGATCACAGTCCTTGAGTGCTGTGGAGGATGAAAACACGGACCTCGTATTTGTAAGTTTTCTTTTTCCATTTCGTAGTCTATACCTATTCAGCCCGATTCAGACAAGGCTCAGCTGGGAACAACCTTAATGCGGCACCTGTTTAATAAAAATAAGGAGGCACTTCTGACATTGAACGAATTCATTCGGTATGCTTTCTAAGCACTCACACCCACCTCAGCTTTACACACAATATACAAACGGAGTTATTGGATGTTGAATTCCAGAGTCGAGCAATCCACGCAGATAAGATTTCCGCGACGGATTTTGCTCGAATTTTGTTACGGTATACTACCCTTTCAGTAGAAGAGCATGACGGATTTATTCAACGTCTGAATTCCCGCCTTAAGCACCGTGAAGTAATTGTCGAATAAAAACACAATCCCACTCACTTAAAGACAATTACTTTCCAAGAATTCCAAAAGTTTTTCAATTTCCTCAACTCACTTGATGACTTCTCGATGGCAATGAAAATGTACACGCTGGCCGACAGACCCGTTTCGTTACGTAAGTGCTACTTCGATTTTGCAAACAGTCTTAATTTTAGCTGAATTTAATCGAGCGGTCAAAGCATGTACTGGTTCTGCACTAGACGCACCTACTTTGCGCGTGGTCTTTGAACTTTTCGATACGGATGGAGACGGTTGCTTGAGTTATCAGGAATTCATACAAATTATGCGAGAACGCAAATCCCGTGGTCTGGATGTGAGTAAGCCATTGTGCTATTCCGTACCCACCATTTAATTTGTGGTAGTTGTTTAATTTGTTTCCCAATTAGAAACACCGTCTCCGGGATCGGCGTTACTTTGCCTACCAGTACAGTGAACGAGTAACTTAACTTTTGACTTTCAGCCCTCAAAATGGTACCGTATTCATACGATGCTTTGAAATTTTGTTGGGCATGTTTTGCAAAATAGATACAGTCACCCTATTTTCAAATAGACCACTTGGAGCGTTTTTTCAAGAGATACGTCTCGGTAACTAACCTGTCCGGAGGGGGATAGCTGCATCCTAGATTTTCTCTTGAATTCAAAATATTAGGCTAACAGGGTAATATCATGACTATATAAACCATACCTTTCCATTGACCATTAACTCGTAATTCTCACTCTGTATTTTCAGCTCATGTACTACCGTTATTAGAAAATTAGAGCGTATATTACGCCCTTCAATTCTGTCTCCCTTCTAACCTCGTCCTGGAACTACTCGACTCTCGCAACAATTTAACCTCATAAAAAATGGATCATATTCTCCGACCTATGGATTTTGATGCTGATCCTCACTCATCAGGTGGCATGAAACGATGGACTCATTGGTTCGGTACCTTCAATGCTTACATTAACTCCATTAAACCTGAAGGTCTAAATAAATTGAAAACTCTCACACGTCACATTGACCATACAGTGTGTGACTTCATTGCAGAATGTAGCGACTACGAAAAAATATCGTGTATGCACGCCATCTTTTAGCTACATACAAACAAGGACCTGGTCAAGATCTCGACCAGTTCGTCCAAAAACCGAATTCACTTGTTAAAGACTGAGTTCAAAGTAGTATCTGCTCTGGAACATGCAAACGAAGCAGTTTGGGATGCCCTGATAACCGGACTGCAGTCGAATACCATTCGAGAGGAACTGCTAACGTGGCATGAATTTGACCTTGACAAAGCCCACGAAACCGCACGATTTATCAAACTTGCACAAACACAGTCAAAATCATACGTATACAGGCAACCCGTTACTTGTTCTCTGTCTACTCCTTTGTCCATTGTTAATTCCGAAACAACAGTTTCTGGCGCTATACAACAAACATGTTACTTTTGTGGGAACCCCAAGTACTCTCTCTATAAGTGTCCCGCTAATGAACCAGTGTGCAAGAGTTGTGGAAAAAATGGACATTTTCAACGCGTCTGTAGGTCCAAAGCCTCGAAATATCACGCGGGTTCAGCTCGAGACTCCTCAATCTCTTCACTATTTCGTCCTGGAACAACTCGACTCTCGCAACAGATAATTCCTGTTACTAAGTTTCTTTTCCCTCTCAAAAGTGGAAATAACGAAATGATAGAATAAAGGACGTACAACGCCTATCTATAATAAACCATCATCATCGGTGGCACACGGGTGTTTTTAGAGCGTAATTACGCCCTTCAATTCTGTCTCCCTTCTAACCTCGTCCTGGAACTACTCGACTCTCGCAACAATTTAACCTCATAAAAAATGGATCATATTCTCCGACCTATGGATTTTGATGCTGATCCTCACTCATCAGGTGGCATGAAACGATGGACTCATTGGTTCGGTACCTTCAATGCTTACATTAACTCCATTAAACCTGAAGGTCTAAATAAATTGAAAACTCTCACACGTCACATTGACCATACAGTGTGTGACTTCATTGCAGAATGTAGCGACTACGAAAAAATATCGTGTATGCACGCCATCTTTTAGCTACATACAAACAAGGACCTGGTCAAGATCTCGACCAGTTCGTCCAAAAACCGAATTCACTTGTTAAAGACTGAGTTCAAAGTAGTATCTGCTGTGGAACATGCAAACGAAGCAGTTTGGGATGCCCTGACAACCGGACTGCAGTCGAATACCATTCGAGAGGAACTGCTAACGTGGCATGAATTTGACCTTGACAAAGCCCACGAAACCGCACGATTTATCAAACTTGCACAAACACAGTCAAAATCATACGTATACAGGCAACCCGTTACTTGTTCTCTGTCTACTCCTTTGTCCATTGTTAATTCCGAAACAACAGTTTCTGGCGCTATACAACAAACATGTTACTTTTGTGGGAACCCCAAGTACTCTCTCTATAAGTGTCCCGCTAATGAACCAGTGTGCAAGAGTTGTGGAAAAAATGGACATTTTCAACGCGTCTGTAGGTCCAAAGCCTCGAAATATCACGCGGGTTCAGCTCGAGACTCCTCAATCTCTTCACTATTTCGTCCTGGAACAACTCGACTCTCGCAACAGATAATTCCTGTTACTAAGTTTCTTTTCCCTCTCAAAAGTGGAAATAACGAAATGATAGAATAAAGGACGTACAACGCCTATCTATAATAAACCATCATCATCGGTGGCACACGGGTGTTTAACGCCGACGCTTCGCTACCGTACGGTTGCAAAAAAAAGCGATTCACACCGAAACCACCCCTCTAGTGTAGTTCTGTCAGCTTGAAAATATTCACTTTATCCCCAAGTATTGCCTTTCATCTGATCTGAGAAACTATCGCACCATTTCCATCACCCCTAATTTGTCCGAAGTTTTAGAATCTTTACCAAACGACTACGTTATCTAGAAGACAGCCTCTTGGCTGAATACCAGTGTGTAGTTAATTGCCAGCGCCGCATCAAAGTACATATCACACGTAGTCACCTGCGCTAGTCGGTCGGTGAAAGCGAATCGGCATGCCTCGATGTTTCGAGAGTTTGCGATCCGGTGTGAGATATTAACCTTATAGCCGGATGATCAATAAATCGATTATCTCCAGCTTTCGTGAAATTTATTAGAAAATTCCTGATAAAGTTCTTGACTGAAGTACGCGTCGGGTGCTTTCTCCTTGTCAAAGTTCCCACAAGTCCCGCTCTTCCCGTTGCATTGTTCTCCCTTGTTTGTGAACGGCTTCACCACGGCTTCGTAGATGTCGCTCATCACGTCTGAGGTGTATGTTTCTCGGCTTCATTTCGGCTCAGTGGTTACGGCGTACATGCCATCAGTATATTAAAGCCGATCGTATAGGCATTCGTGCTTGGGGCAGCTATATTCAATCCTTCTATGGTCCTACGTTTCACGCCATTTACTGATTATCGCCCAATCTTCCCGTTTTAAACAATTTCAACTGGTCCCCGCAAATTTAATTAATTGGAACCGGAGCCTCCAAAAAGTCCCGTTTCCGTTGTAAATTTCTCCCTCAAACTTCTACGGTACAAGTCATGGATCCTCCCCACTATGAAGTACCGTTGCCACATTTGTGCTAATCTCTTTTCTGCAAATTTTTCATTCATAGATAGTGTTCGATGAGACGCCGTGTGTTTCGCTGTCTTACCTTCTCTGATAGGTGATCTGCATCCGCCATCTTCCTCACGAATTTACCGCCACTACCAAGCCAAATTCTCTGCTAAATCCACCTTTCTTGTCCTACAATCTTTCAATCGCTGGTCCTGCCCGTATTCTTCAAGTCACCCTTGTCGAATTCCAACACCCTGTTATCGATAGCAACCATTTTTTCCTCATCCCTCCACAGCACCGCTTGTCAGTAGAGTTCTTTTCTACGTTCCGCTTGTTCATCGTCTCGGGTTAATACCCAAATGTACAAACCCCCGTTATATCCCACAACCATGCTTCATTCACACGTCTATTTGGGTGTTTTTCATCTCTCACTTGTTGTTTCATGTTTTTGACCGATTCAATCTCCATCGGTATCACAATGAGCTCTGGTCGTTGGTTCTCTTTTCCCTGGCAAATTTTACCTTTGAGTAGCAAAAAACAGACCCACAGTCTTTCATTCGCTGAGTTCTGAATATGCACTTTTTGCTGAAAAGTTTAAGAGAATGTATACAGGGACTGCTCAAGCAGCCGTGCTTGTAGAAATTTAGTGAGCTTGAACTTTGATGGTATAGTTTACGCAGACGTATGTGCTTGTTATACGACAAGTCCCGATATCTAGTCTTCCGCTGCTTTGCCACTAAATTGCTACGTACGCACGAAGTACAGCTTGACGTTCATACAAAGAAAGCCACTAAAATGTGCAATGAGTATCGAATAATATTGTGCCTTTCGTTCTCATTTTCCGCAGACTAGCTCTGAGGCTCCGACACGTGGGGACGCCTATCGACAATGCTTTGCGAAAGCACTCCGCGAATCAGCGGTCTAATTTTTTCCAGACACCCTGTTTTATCAAATAGTTAACCTTTTTCTATTTCATGTACCTTCCTCTGTGATACCCACTCGAACGACATGAGAACGAAAAATTTCCTCATTTTCTTTTAGTTTCTTTAATCTTTCTTATTGTTTATATGTTTTGGTACTTTTGAATCTCCTGCTCTAGATTGACTGCACGTATCGTAGGGCTTCGTGATAATATCTAGGGTCATTTTTGCTATATATCTGGGTTAGTATTTTGCTTACAGTAAAATTATATAATTTTTCTGGTTTTTCTGAAATTACATATTGAGCGGGTTCATTTCACGATCAAATGCCTTCATGCTGTACAGCCAACCTTATTTCGGTACGTCAAGTAGCTCGATAACTGCTCTTCGCTTCGCAATGTAACCGCAAATCTACATTATGTACCACTTGGTCGCCTTAAATAAACAAAGCTTCATGGTTCCAGTGGGGCTATAGTTTGACATTATTGTTTAAATCTACGTCAGTGACAGTAGATGAACACGAGTACGGCGGAACTTCTATGTTAGTGTTGTCCTGCGTGTGCAGACTTGCACACCTCTTTATTCTGGTTGTCCAAATTGTTATTTCTCTCGCCCGGGCCATTTGTGAAAGATGAACCTACGGGGTTACTAAGATGATCACATTAGTACTCAACAGCCCACTGAGGCCAGAAAGTAAAAATCCGGTCTTATATCTTTGCTCGATTGTAACGCCCTTGCAGTGCCTAGCTGCCATGCCACTCGAAGGAAGTACGGGGGCTGAAATACTGCCACGAGAAATGGAGATGCTGGGGTTAGGTCCGAACCACGGACATTCGGTTAGCAAGGTCGCACTGAGCTATCTCTAATGAAGCGATGTAACAGAAGACATTGAGGAAGGTGAAGCAGGGGCTTAAACCTGTGAAGGCTGAAGTGTCGAAAGGGAGTGCTGCGGATTATCGGCTTGCGGGAGTCTGATCTACCTGTTTGGATGTACAATTCTATGGAAAACACTGACTTCCAACGCACTACAGATGCCACCTCGAACATGGATATACTTCAAGATTGTCTCTAATAATAATGGTAATCGTTCAGCTGTAATATCCTTTCGGTGCCTACCTGGCATGCCACCCGAAGGAAGCACGAGGGCTAGGATACTGCCAGATTGCCCAAGTCTAGACAGGAGAAGTCGAGGGGCGGAGGTCGGCTTCGAACACGGAATTTCCGTTCAGTAAATTCGCGATCGAACCACTGAGCCATCTCGCCCCCAGGTTATCCATATTTTAATGTGTAAATCATATGTTGTTGAAGGCAGTTCGCTAAAGTGTTTCATCGTTACGGTCACTGTCGTCTGTTGACAAACTGATCGCGCCAGACAGTGCGTATAGTTAGGTTGCATTTCCTGCCTTCGCTTGTAAGCTTATGGGACCATGTACATTCAGCTTTAATTTGAACAGGACGATTGCTTAAAGGAAGAACAGGAACCAGGACGATTTGCACTCGAGTGAACCATTCGCAGTATTTTGTAGAACAGTTAACGATCCAAACCACTGACGATACACCCAAGAACAACAAGCCACGACGCCGTCAATAAACAAAAGCTGGTACAATCCTACGAAGATGGATTAAGGAGGGGGCATTCAGCAGCATAGAGCACTCAGACGAACAACATACGGAAGAGAAAAAATCCGGTTTGCTCTGCGTCGGATGCTTCTGTATACAGTTATAGCTGTAGAGTGGCATACCGATGTGACCGGGCTACCAAGCACAATCCATGGAGGGTATGTGCGATCGTCTGTTGGTTGAGCGGCACTTGATCTGTTCAGTGGGCCAGGCAGTTGCAAACATCTCGCCATCACAAGACGAGTGATCATCAGTGGACCACACTAACTCCGTACAAGACCTTTCCTACCGGATGCCTAGTCCCACAATAATTACAGGTTTCACTGGGAACTAAGTAGACCGTACACGATAGCCTCAAGTTCTGGGAATTCATAATCTCACAACATAAAAATAGGAAACACCTAATTCGCCTTCTGTTTAAGATTTTCGTTATCCATAGTCCGCTCCCACCGTACAACAGACAACCCATCAGATACCCGTGTAGAACACCCGTACGTAGATTTTGTCCAAGCTATCGGTGAAACTATGTGCTGAAGCGAAACATTTCGTCAGAAGCTCTTCTGTGGATGGTTGTACCAGCGATAAGACGATATAATGAGCACCGTGCAGTGGAATAAGATATAACGCATGGATCTTGGCACTAGCTTCCATCCCAAAAGACATTTTTAAGCCTCAGTAACACGATTCTGCAGGACTGGTTTTTGTATTCCCCATTTGCACACTATAGAACGCGAACTGTAGTGACATTTGGGACAACAATTCCTCTATTGTAGGCAATTTCCTCTCAAGGGGAAAATCCTCCTACTTACTGACTAAAAAAGTATTTGTAAGCAGAGTCGCGCAGTGGATAATCGGTCGGAACCTGAGTGACAATGTCACAGACCACGTACGCCCCTACTGGGGGTGATACCAGCGTTCAAGAATTGCAAGGTATCGGATTGGTTATGTGTGATCCTACTTATGTTCCCGTATTTTGAGAGTTTGAACAAGCCCATGGGTCAATTTTTCAGTACGCTGACGAGAACCGAGTCAGTTTCTCACAGGAATTCCGGTCAGTTGATCAACAACAAGATTCTGATAGTTCGAACAGGTGATATCGGAGACGTGACGGAGACATCGCACTTTACAATAACTTTGAGAAACAAATCTACTTCTACTCAGCCTGAAATTCTCGCTGTTGGCTGATTCGAAAACTACCGCTAGTCGGAGACCAGAACCATTCAAACCTACCACATAATACTGACCTTAACGAAGTGCCCTGTGATCAGGTTCTACTTATCTATAACTATAAGACTGGCGACAGTATGTAGCACAATAAATCTCGGATAAAACACAATAGCCACATAACAATCACCGGACAACCTAATCATGGAATAATGGTTGTCGATTGCTATCACAAAACTTGTCAGGATACCTATTTACGTTTATGGCAGACGCTTTCGCGTGGAAATGCCTAGGATTGGCTTTGGTCGTTAAAAATTAAGTGCAGGTAGGAAACCCCGAAAAACGTTAACCAAAAACATGAACTTGCATTAAAGTGAGATATATTTGGATAGCTAGTTGTCCGTTCCCGCGGACCAAGTCAAGGCTTTCTATAGGGCAACTTTCGATACATTCTAGTACACAAAAATTTGACATTTTCATCAACTTCTGGCAGGTACCCTGTGATTTGAGTTTCCTTTCTGCCCCACTGTGCGCACGCCAGATAAACATCCGGGGAATCATACTACACAGTCGATTGTGAAGCAACGATCCGGATCCCTTGGTGCAAGCTACGCAGATAATGACCGCTGAAACCAAGTGCCACCCAGCGTTTTGGATTCATGCAGCCGACCGTCAACCTCTTATATTTAACTAACACCGAGTCGACTGAATGCAACTGAAACAGCGACATTTGGCGTGTTCCCTACCATCAGAGGCTGCGCTAAGATCGGTAACACTACCAGAAAGCACAACAATGAATTTGTAGATCACTTCGCAAGCTAAGAACATATATGTTCGGATTACTAGGTCGTCCGTATGCTTTGTCTTTTCGTTCGTGTCCGGGCATCAGTTGTACCGCAGAAGGTTTGTTCAAAGAACTAGCCTAATTGCTATCCATTGTAAAGACCGAAAAGACCAAGGCATCAGCAACCAGTAAACACACCTCTGAGCTAGGCTGAAAACTATACAAATGATCGGTAAAGAAAATGAATGATGATGTCCTAAATCCGGATTAATCACGTGTGGATCGAGGACAATGGGTAAGAATGTACTATGGTCGATGGCACATTGCTAAGTAGAAAATGGATGAATCCTGCTGGAAGCAAGCAGTACTATGAAGATCTACGTATAAACGATACTGACACTACACCACTACCCTACTTTATAGAAAAAGAACTTGGAGCGTGTAAGCCAGTCGGAAATAAGCATCTGAGTTCAACCCTTGCACCAGGCGATTTTTGAGGATTTCGGTAATAAACTATATATGCATTGTAGGCTTCACCAATGGTTTAATTACGTTTGGTAGCTAGTGACTTTGAAGACTGGTGGCCCGTCACGAATCTCCTGAACATTCAATCCATCAATTAAGTACATTGAACCTTTGTCATTGTCTGGTAGTTTGTCAGCGGCGACAGTTCATCATCATAGACGATAATATACCAGTAGTGGGAATTGGCGCTTGACCGCCATCCAAGTTGCCCAGCTGTATCACCCTTCCGGTGCCTAGCTGTCATGCCACTCGAAGGAAGCACAAGGGCTGCCAGGTTGCCCAAGCCTAGGCAGGAGGAGTCGAGAGGCAGAGGTCGGCTTCGAACCACAGACGTTCCGGTCAGTAAAATCGAGCCATCTCGTCCCCAAACCGTCATTCAACCATGAAGACAGTGGTAAGCGCTGGAAAGAACAGGCGTCGGAATTTGTGTAAGAAAGCCCAATGTTTCTACGGGAAAACAGCCAACAGCGAGGTGCCTTCGTCTCCCAAAACCACTCACGTAACAGGAGCCAGGTGTCACCAGATTGATTGGCCTAACGTCCTGCACGGACCTCACCCGACAAAACTCTTGCAAAGTTTCCAACTGCGTGCAAGAACAGGTTGACCCTACTTAGAAAGTTGTGAGGATCCCGAGCGCCCAGTTAGGTATTAAATGCTTTCATTTTGCGTTGCCAGATCGTGCCCAACAAAGAGCTGGATAGGAAAACACGGTGTTCTAAGGTAGGCGGCGATTGGGCATACGTAATACGTGCTCCATCTTTATCTGATGAGCCTTTACTGCTGCTTTGGCGAACCCAGAGCTTACTTCCGAGCATCCCGAGCGCCCAGTTATGTATTAAATGCTTTCATTTTGCGTTGCCAGATCGTGCCCAACAAAGAGCTGGATAGGAAAACACGGTGTTCTAAGGTAGGCGGCGATTGGGCATACGTAATACGTGCTCCATCTTTATCTGATGAGCCTTTACTGCTGCTTTGGCGAACCCAGAGCTTACTTCCGAGCAGTTCCACTATATACTTGCCACAGCAAGTTAAGGCAAGCTGTAATAAGCACACAGCCATGATCAAATAGCTCAAGAGGCTTGAGCAGCGGTGGATAAACGAAAAGTTTGACGCAGAAGAGAGTGCTGGTAGTTCAGGTTGTTCAGTCACGAAGAGACTAGACATTACCGTGGTGTGACGGTTTGCGCACCTCAGCGATTCATTGAGCTATACTGGAGAGTGTCGCACGACACTCACAGAGTCTCTCATACCAGGTTGGTCAATGGTTAGAGGTCTGACGAACACAGTCTCCTGGCCCTCCAGGTTGGGGGTTGGAATATGTGGCGACTTGTTCCGTAGAAATGGTAATGCATTTGCATTTCGGCCAAACACCGCTGCCTTGCGGTTAGGCTTTTGAGCCAAAGGCTTTGGTCGAGGACCTTAATCGTACAGCAATTCTCTGCTTCGCAGCAAGGGCAGCTTCACTTACGCGAGAAAATGTATTTGGATCGAACAAAGCAAACACGACCGATCGTCACACAAACGGACTGAAAGACGGGACCAACCGCGAAATTAGTCCAGCAAGGGTCACGTGAACGTCGGTCAATCAGAATCCACCCAACAAGATTACGCATTTAGTCAACCAATTATAAACGACAGTCATAGCTTTAGAGGCATGAATATAAATTCCTGCACATCACCATCTTATAGCTCCGCCGCTCCTAAGAGCGCACTGATGATGTAACTTCGATTGGTGACGGAATGTTTGCAAAAAAACACCAACGAGACCACGTGTAAATGAAGTATTTACAGAAAGTATAAAAAACTGTACAAATCTTTTCCTGAAATTTTGACTTCGTACATGCGTTTCATACGTTCATTCTAGGGAACGAAACAAAACTATCTACAGGAGTCATGCTGATTGTCGGAGTAGGCGTCGACCAAACAAGTTTGAGCCATTTCCAAATATTCTCGCCACAAATCCCTTTCAACGTCTTCGAACAGTGGATAGGACGAAGTTATTCGCACTTCATCGAACAACCTCTTAAGGCCAATTGATTCGGAGGATCTGTTACCAGGCACATCTAAGATACTAATCATTGAAACAGACGACGGTTGGTCGCACCACGGGTGTTTGGTGTTTGTGTTCAAAAACGGGCACATTGGCACGTCCGATCCGGAAGCAATGATCCGAACCGCTGCACCGGATTGAAGTCCGGGTAATCGAAACACTGGGTGATGACTATCGGCACTGGTCCCCGCGGAGGATTCATCGCCCAAGAAAGGGTGCAGACACTTAACTGGTATACCACGTGGTGTAAACTGTCGCCACAAGATAGTTTTGTTCGATTCCACGGATGTGCTGTCAGAATTCACGTTGTACGGACTAAGTGATTTCCAAGTAAGACGATCGTATCCCTCGTAGTTCGTACTATATCCAACGCGCGGGGAAAACATCTGAAAACCAAACGAAACATAAGCGTGGAAAATTGCGAGAATAAGAGTAAATTCATTTCAGGTGCTTTCATACTGTTTTGCGGTGTTCAATAGTGGCTCAATGTTTGGTTGAGCCATATGGTGCGTTCTCATGAAGCTGGAAAACAGGTGAAGGCAGGGAGGGGGGAATCGGCTGTATTCGTCACCACAAGCTTCCTCAGATACCGTAAATGGATAGAAAGCTTTGGTGCGAAGGAATCAATTATTGTAAGTGGGTTGGTCACTGAATGAACATCTGAAAGCTTCCAGCGGGAAAGCTACAGGAAAAGCACCTAGCAAATTCACAAACCACATACCAAGACTACATGGTTAATTGCCAGATTGTGGTCCCCCTACTTGCTCGGGATCTGGCACGAATCGGGATCAGCCGCCTACTCGCAAGCATCTATTCCGACAATAAAACCGGAGTTTGTCATTTGAGAATCGAACAAAACTGCCATTAACACAGTAGGTACGGAAGGGTGTTCACCGCTAAAATTTTCCGCCACTCTCAGATTCGACTCTGGTGGACAGGTGGATAAGTTAGTAGATCCCCTGGGTTCAATACCGCAGAGGTATCCCCCAAATTGGCTGTTGGCCTTAGTCCTAATTGAGGACACGCATGTTTTTGCAGAAACAAGAACCGTACAAGGTGGCTTTTCACACCCAATAGGTGCGATCGGAGACTTCAGATGCTCATTATTTCGATCGTATCATCGTTCTGTGTAGGATATATGTGAATACTTTCTTTAATTCAGATTCTAGTGACCTATAATGATTCTAGCCGACTTTTATCGACAGGGAAGGAACACCAATTGGAATGTAACGTGTATAATTACCCTGCTAACTAGAGGGAGGCCAGCAGGCGTGAAAATACCAGCGTTTCAAACGAATATATTTTTTATCCCGGTACATGCGACGAGTTTGTTGGGGAGCCGCTTCGGCACATGGTTACCATGCCGGCAACCAGCAGCCGTGTTGTGAAAGTGGGCGTAATTAATATGAATTAATTAATTAATATGAAGCGGCCAACTCTGCCATAGTGACTTGGTGGATCCAAATAAAGACGAAACGTGGTGGACTGATTCTCAGAGCGCTTCATATCCTGACTCTACTGCGCAAACAAAACACACCATCTTGAAATGATAGTCGAGTTTGAGTGTTTTAATGATCCGGTGGGCTACATTGGCCTGAAATCAATTCCTTAGGGTTCAACCATGCCAGGAAGGCCAACGGAGAGCAATCATACTAAGGGCAGCAAGACCCCGTACTAGGATTAATCATATTCCGACGCTGCCTAGGGGTAAATTCATACCGTCCTCCACGATTGTAAAAGCAGGAAGATGTTCCTTACAGACGACCAGCAGTCAAGTTGACAATTTAATACAACATACCGACGTTAAAGGCTCTTCTGTAGAAATTATATCAGGGATTTACTAGTGTTATGTTTGGCGTTAATGGATGGTGGCTTGGATAAGGCACATCAGCTGATGACTGACGATCACACGACCCTGAGGTAGGAAGGAACTGGAGAGGCAGCACTGAACACAAGTAAAAGACGATGTGGCTGTGGTTAAAAAGCGAACTTACTGACCAAAAGGTCCGTGGCTTGGGCTACCTGGCAGTATCCCAGTCCTCGTGCTTCCTTCGGGTGGCATGGCAGATAGGCACCGAAATGGTGTTACAGCTGAAAGATTGCTTATCTTTTACTGAACTATGAGGCTAATGGTATTTCCCAGTTGCTCAGACAGAGGAAAGGGGTTAGCTGAGGTAATCCAACTTGAGCCTAACCATGAAGCAGTGGAAAGAAGGGTTTTTCTTGAGAGCCCTGCCAATGGCTTCTGAATCTCAACATCGATTAACAGGCCAGCGTTCAATAGGGTTCCCTTATGGGAGTCTGCTCATAGCCTACGATTCAACACTATGATCCGCTCGACCAGTCCAACGGTGCAGGGAATAAAGCGTAGATGCTTAATCTTGATGCTACTGTGCAAAGTAGAAGCGTTTGGAGCCGCATCCACCTCTTGACAGGTCTCAGACATGTTAGAAATCAATCATGATCAATGCACACGGAAAAGCCGTTCATTGTTGTCATTCCGGTAAGTTAGGACCACACGGACCCCTTCTTCTGAACTGGGTTCACCGACGCGTGCGATGATATTCTTATCTTGAACATCCATACCAGATAGCTGAAATTGGCGGAGCAGTTCATTTAGATGAACGCAAAACTCTTCCATTGATGCCCTGGGGTTGTGGTATGCTGGTGCATAGACCTGAGAGACAGACATGTTGTGTGTGATGCCTATTTGAAGACCCATCTTATAAAACGCTTCTAACCTAAGTTACAAAGTCAGGTGTTGACTGATGTCCTGTGGACGACAGACGGCATAGTGAGTGAGTCAAATCCGACATCTGCAGTCAACGATGTTGACCCTATCAAACCTTGAAAGCATGCGGTTTACTGTAGATTGTATTGTCATAGTTGGTCAGTGGGCGTGCTCGTGTGTTTCCAAACAGTAGGGGAGTCTATCGTCCAAGAACATAACCCATAAGATAGCCGGGTTCTTCACTGGAGGAGGGCCTTCAAATTTTGCACAGCTAAGTGGGATATGTTTACACAGAATGGTTAGACAGCGACGGCAACATGGTCGTTGGCGATCTTATCCGCCTAATTAACCAGACCAAGTTCGTGTTTGCGCCGTCTTTTAAATTTGGAATCGGGCTTTTGCTAGCTTCCGTAAATGGACAAGTAGTAGACCGTGCAACAGGTTATAGAGCCAAACACTCGACTTCGGCCATTCGATTTCGTGAAACACCACCACCAAAAGATAATGAACAGGAATTCTCCAACACAGACTACAAAGTAGCAGTTCTTCTGGAAGTATTTCAATGGAGTGCAAAGGGCTTTACTCATTCCCTAAGGAACGCATTCCTGATCATGCTGAGGTATCTGACGCTAGAGAGCTAATAACACACTCATACATGTGTAGCTTTGTCGTAAGAGGAATGGACAGCCTGAGTATATCGCTCAGTTGTATACAAAACTGGTGTGCATGGCCCGCACAAACAGCTCTGGCGGTATTTATGAAGACAAATGTGTGACATCCCGAATAATGGTTCACATAAATCCTAGGAACGTTCGCACTGATTATTAGGTTTGTGGAAATCACAAATTCGAATGATAGTTTTAAGTTGATAAAAAGTAATGGTCACGCAGCTGTAACACCCTTTCCGTGCCTAGCTACCATGCCATCAGTAGGAAGCACGAGGGATGGGGTACTGCCAGGTTACCCAAGTCTAAACAGAAGTGCAGAGGCAGAGGTCGGGTTGGAACCACGGGACTTCCAGCCAGTGAATTCGCGCTCTAACCACTGAGCCATCTCAGCCCCTCGTACGGTGATACTAATGTCATGCAAATAAGCAATTTATTTCAGCTTTCAAAGAGAAATTAAGAAACTACGTCAACCCAGTTAGATGTGAGTGGGCCATCAAGCTGTCCAAGTCTACTCATGAAAACCGCAACCGAACACTGATGGAGTCCTTTCGAACGACCAGAATATAGTGTTATCTGTAGTCCACGTCCTCGAGGGGACAAAAACATTTTTAAACGACTGCGCAAAGTAGTTGACAACTTTTTGAAATATGTAGCGGAGAAAAATAGTTCGACATTTTGGCACTTACACGTTTTCCATGTAACTGCTGACCCGTTGTGATGAATTCATCCAATGAAACACCTCCGTGGGAGCGTTCCAATCGCATCCAGGTTGTGATGGCATCCAAAGTGGCAGCAACCAAACCACTCTTAAAACAGTGATCAGTAGCGTCGTTGAAAGAGGATAAGTCGAACGGCAACCAAGCTCCACGAGTAAGATGATTCCCGCAGGGTTCAAGGTGAACCAACAGAGCCAGTTGATTGGCCTTGGCGAGTAACTGGCCTTTCCGGTCAAGCGAGGAAAGTGCCGAGGTATGATAAACAGGAACAGCGAGAAGAGCACGTTTGGGTAGCTCTTCGTCCATGTAGTCCAAAAGACGTGAGGCTATACCGGCGAAGGCGCCTTCTCCATCGACCAGCATCTGAACTCCGCTGAGAAGAGAACATCGTTCAATTTTACGGCGAAATTGATCTTCGAACTCGTCGGAAAAAACTTTTCCAGGAGACAGTATGTCGACACCCTGTATAGAAGGTGGGAGAATGTTCCCACTGTTAATCCTAGGTTACAGAAGGAATGTGGATGAGTCGGTGGATGACACCAAAAACCAATGATAGCGACGAAGTAAACACATGAGAAAACAACCTTCAAGCTTTGTAAGTTTCGTAGAAGAACGTCTTACCGACACCAGAGAACGCTAGTGTAGTCTCAATGATCTGTCCTACTCGTTAGAGATCCATTTGGTTTCACGGTCCTATCGGGACCAACTGCTGCAAAGATTGAGTATGAGTTCGGCTGTTACCGTGGAGGACACTGAATTCGTCGGTCAACATCTACTGCGCTTATGCAAACAAAGCCACGAGGAAACCCTCTTTAGGAAAACGCACTCCATAAACCGAAGAGATAGCCCCCGATTTACATTACCGTGAAAGTTTCCTCATAACTGGCTCATGCTAAACAGCCGAGGGAATGTTATCCGACTCTTCTTGACTGAATTTGTTACGTTAGCTGAGGATGCGCACAAACATCAGTCTCTGAAAAACCTTACAGTTGAGATTGGGATTAAACGCTGTGAAACGGCTTCTCCAATGCTTTTGATAACTGATGGTTCATCGGGAAGCCAGTCGTTCTCTTCGGAAAGTTCATGGTTTCCCGAGTGCGAAGCACTTAAGGGCTGATTAATTTCATTCCTTCCCTA
This sequence comes from Opisthorchis viverrini, assembly GCF_000715545.1. NCBI lineage: Eukaryota > Metazoa > Platyhelminthes > Trematoda > Opisthorchiida > Opisthorchiidae > Opisthorchis > Opisthorchis viverrini. Next base: position 1,597,000 of record NW_008751695.1, read on the forward strand.
AATGCATCGCTGTTTTTGGGGCGTTGTATTACCGCCCGTAAGACAAGCCAACCAAAACATGTATGGCACGGATGTCAACCTTAACCAGTAAGTTTGCCTAAGTCGCTGAACGACGGATTATTCCTGTAATAAGCCTTACAGCAGACATTCAAGAACTGTCAGTCGTAGCCAAATTTACTGAAATCACTGGCGAAAGTATAAAAAACGGCAAAAAACGAAGGCCATATATCTATTTAAAGCAACCCAACAACAATAGCGACTGACCTGGAAAAAGGATGTCACGGAAATGTCAGCATGTCCAACGCGAGTAGGCAAAGGTTCAGGGATGACGCAAGCAATATCTTGTTCAAACCAGAGGTGTCGGGCAGCTGGTGTGAGACAAGAAGTCCAGTAACGTGAACGAATGGTCTTAGAATTGGTCCTCTGAACAGTATCCGATCTGAATACTCTGTCAATTTTTCCACTCCATAAAGAGCAGTCCACTGAGTCAGGTTGTGTAACCCAATCAGAAGCAGCACCGAAATCAATCATATCGTGCCAGTCGACAGCCAACAGCCTTGGTCTGCTGGTACAGGCCAAACTCTCGAACAATACATTAGCATCGAAAACAGATGCAGCAGGATTGAGAGAGCTGGACTTTGAGGTAGCTGGCAAGGTCGCTTGCTGGAGATTCCAAAAATGGACTCCAATGAAATTACTCAGAGTTCCTAGCTGCAAGGTGATGACTTCCCTACCCTCGGAAGCTGGAACGTCAGACATCCTGAGGGATCACGCAAGAGTTCTGGAAATGCTATTTACGACAGTGAGATGACGTCCGGAAGAGAGAACTAGCAACCTGACAATAAAACAAGATGGAAGGGTGAGAGACAGGTTTCAATGGATAACCTCTGCCCACGTACAAACTTGTGCCTGAATTTTCATGAAATGGGCTGTCAGCATAAGAGCACCATCGAGAGCTTCAAGCCCCACGACGAAGAGGATGAGTGCATCTGTAGTATTTATGAAGCACCAGTGGTGTTAGTTCGGAATTCAAGCGTTTGTGTTGTGCATTATGGATAGGAAGCGCTGAATTTTCCTTTCAGTTGTAGCTCGATGACAGAAAGTGACAGAAAACGTCTGTACCAGTTTAGCTCTGCGTGTATCACCAAGCCAGAGTTCAAAGTACAATGAATGCAGACCAGAGCTGATGAGATTTACTTGGCGTCAGCTGTACCTTCCAGATCTGCGAATTCACAATTGCGATTGTTGGTGACGTGGACACCCTCACGTAGGCATTTCCATAAACTTAACATCATGGAATGCAGTTAGGAAAGTGTGCAAACTTTCCTAAGCCTAGGCTGTTCCACCTATTCTAACGTGTCTGCACAGCCACCGGAAACTCAAGTACTATGAGGGCACTGTGGATGGGAATAACATACATCAGGGTGGTCCAGTATTCTAGGGTAAACAACCGGAAGTAAAGGTAGCGTTCCATGCAGATCAACGCTTTTGAGTGAGTCGTAGAGCTTGTTTCTCATGCCTCCATCTCCCTTCACAACATAAGAGGTAGTCGGGGACCCATACACCATCGGTAATAAAGCTGTAAACGTTCTCGACGGTCATGCATTACCTACTTCACTTTATGTCAGCGTTCTTCTGTAGGAGGATGTGTGCGCTCATCATCATCGTCACTGACAGCTGTAATAACCGCGGACTCGTCGTACGGTGGTTTTAGCCGCCGGAGTTTTGTTCACCGATGATTTAGGGGGAGGGGGAGGTTGCTGCGCATTGCAGGCGGGTGCTGATAAATTGGTGCATAAATCACTGTCAGTGGGCTGTCAAGTGGGGGGTTGGTTTGAAAAGGAGCTATGTATTGAAGGCAATAGCTTGGATGCACGAGCGCCATTGAGAGTGCGACTGGGCCGTATCTGACAATATCTCTAGCCATTGATGTGGCCCGTCTCGGGGTCCCCATCCAGGAAGACGACAGTGACCAGCGCAGCTGAGTTTGCTGGTGATGGCTTTCATACTTCGTGCCAAGTCATTGTTTGACCGCCTCTAGATCTCTTCCACCCTTCACGTGGTTGTGCAAAAAGAGCCCTTCGAGGAAGTCGGTCGACTGGCATATGCAACACGTGGCCAAGCCAACGCAACCTGTGCAGTGTGATCAGTTCATCTATCGAGGGTGAGTTATTTCTCCCGAATACCATTCGACGTACTTCA
>NW_008751695.1:1602904-1618584 GCF_000715545.1 Opisthorchis viverrini
TTTTGGGGCCAACCTTTTCTAACCCGTCCTTCCTCAGGGGAAGGCAGCATCGCTGCTTCCATAAATATGGACATGCTGGTCGCCTGGGGGAAACACCTTACTGCCTTCACACTCCTGTCACAGAGGACAGTACGACTTTATCCCCAGACCGCCTCATACCACGATTACTCGTAGTGCAGGGTCTCGCTGCTCTTGATCTGGCTGCTCCCCTTTGGCCTTCCTGGCATGGTCGCACCTTGTGGAACGAAGTTCCAGCCAGTGTAGCCCTTGGGATCGCTGCAGCACTCAAGCCCGACCACCACGTCAAGGTGGTAGCTTTAGGTCGGGGATGTGTGCGCTCCAAGAATATCATGTATCGCCTTGAGGCACGATCGGCAGCAAGGTCCAAGCACAGTGTCACCAAGTTTCCGCTCCACTGTTTAACCCCACAGATCGCCTGCAGGTTAAGTAACTCAGTGTTAGCCCAGAGTGTTGAAAGCCGGGCTTTCAACCGTCCGCCCGGCCCAGACAGAGTGAATGAAAACACCAGACAGTAAGTCAGTCAGTGTCAAGCTACAAACTATGTGCCGAGACAGTGGTACCGGCCACTAGTTTCATCCGCCGAGAATATGGAGAATTAGGGAATGAGAGCCACGCGTTCGAATGTATGACCCAGGCAGTTCATTGACATCGAATTTGTTTGACCGATAAGACAGGAAGCGAGGAAGGCGACAACTTCGATGCAAGATCGCTATTGACTATGTGACAGCCGTATCTGACAAGTTCACTAACCACTGGTTTGTGTCCATTCCCCATTCGGGGACACGGCAGTTACAAAAGTGACCGAATTAACTGGTAAGACTTCCATGGTACACTGTCAAGTCATGGACTGACCGTCCCTGAGTCTTCATGCGAGACATGGTTGGGTGAAGATGGCTTTATGGGAGAAACGTTCCTCTGCTAAACCGCGTAACCTGTTGAGTGTGGCCAGTTGAACTGTTGAGAGGGAGGGAGGGAATTAGCTTTCTTAAAAAACCATTCTGCCTGCCCAGGAATTACTGGCCTAACGGTCCCATCGGACCCACTGAACTATTCATTGGCACCGATGGTCTTCCAAGATCTTTTTCACACTGCGGTCAAGCCCCTGATCAATAGAATAGCATGCACCGAACTAGCGTATACAACACCCTTGGGGGGCACACTGATGTCACGTCGGCGCCGTCAATGTCAGACGTCGGCTGACGCTGTCTTGCCTTTCCAAAATCAGGACGTGAGCTCATCCTTTGCCAAACCGGTGGGACTTATGCAGCTACCCAGAAATAGAATAATGCTAGTGCAGCTACAGCAACCTTCCGGTGCCTAACTGCCGTGCCACCCGAAGGAAGCACCAGGATCGAGATATTGCCAGTTCGCTCAAACCTAGATAGGAGCGACTGAGATGTGCAGGTTAGGTTAGAACCACGGATCTTTCGGTCAGTGTATCCGCGCCGTCACCACCGAGCCACCTCGAGCTCAACAACAACGAGCTTACTTACCACGCCGATCGATTCATCTACAAGCATGGGATTTGGGTTTGATCTAACTGAACCTTCTACCAGGACTTTACAGGTTGAAAACAAATTCTGAACTGTGCGAAAGAATAATTTAGGTCATTTAAAGTGGCTTGCATTTATAAATGGTCTCATCTGAGAAGGGTATACTCAATGTCACTGAGCGAACTTCCCGAGAGCATTCTAACCCTCGGGGTGTTACAGGCATATAAAGAAAACAAGTGAAATGTCGATTACGAAATTGAAGATAAGGTGCATCAGAGGATATCCTTGCCTGGCGCCAATTGAGGTCCTGAACTCAGGGGAGATTTTACAGTAGACAAGTAAGCGCCCATCGCAGGCACGTAAAACCTATAGGAGAGACAGGAATTCAGAAGAGACACCCTTTATCGCCAGGCACTACTGCAAACATTCTGGCGATTATAATCGTCATAACGGAATCAAAAGCAGATTTGCGACCGAGGAAAACTATTTTGAAGACTACTGTCTTCTGGAGTCTCTTCCAGAAGTTCCACCAAAGGATTTGAAATAATACTGGGACGAAATCGCCAACTTCGCAGTTTTGCTTGTGGTACGGCGCTACCAGGACCATTCAAACACTGGATATCCAGTACTTTAATTAAGTCTCCGAGAAACATCTCACCCGGTCCCGGACGGACGCGGCGGATTTGGACAAGTGTAAGTAAGCGCGCAAACCGACCGTGAAGTGTGGTGGATACAGAAGACCAGGGAAATGGAACAAACCCCGAAGGCCCGGAATGCCGGAAGACTATTCAGTTCACCCGTGCCACGTGGAACCTTGGACGGTGAATGTAGGACCAACCACGGAGTCGGAGGTTTATCACTGCATATGTTCTCTCAAGCGCCACCCAGCTTCTGGTCCGGATAACCTCTGTCCGGAGGACAGTCGCCCCAAGTGACCGAACACCACATTGTTTGGGCAGATGTCATGCACAGGCTACGGACCGAATAAAGCTATGCTGTGGTTGGTCAGAATTCCAGCCAATCCGGATCGAGCGTCCTTAGCTCGACGCTTCCCATCCCTAACAGAGATTTCATCACGAACTTGTGGAACATTCTGTGATTACGCTATAAATACAGTTGTAATAACCTTTTTTAGTCTGAATCGCCCATGCCTTTTGATATAACACAGTGTGCAGAGCAGCAAGCCATGGCCCGAAACAATGCTCGGACGACCGTTCAGTAGGTCACAATAGTCTCCCATCTGCGTCGTTCAAAACGGTTGTGAAGTTCCAAATCACCGCTTCTCTGATCTTTCTGCCTGCACTTGAGAAAACGAAACGTCCAAAAAAACTCGAGAATTAGTTGATTTTGCCCATCATCATAGATGTGCTCCTTGTTTGGTGATCACATGGGATAAACTTTGTGGTGTTTTATACATTTATTTTGCTTTTTTGTTTGAATACGCAAAAACGCACACTTGTACAACTTCACGCAATACAAACGTGGTCACGTGCTTCGAATTTCTCTTCCGGTTTCGCTCGCGCTTACAGCGATCATTCGCGAGTCTCATGTTCAAACTCTGGTATCAAAATATTTCAGACTATTTTCGGAGTCTATTATATGTGGGAACTGTTCAGAAGAAGACCCCTTGAAAACCATGATTGGATTACAGTTTATTCACTGACCTGGACCAAAGACGAACTATTTTAAAGAGGACAATTATTAGTGAGTTTGTTCCATCTGACTTCTTCATTATTGCATGCTAAGTCTAGCATCATTTTCTTTATTCCTTTGCCTCATGCTCTTGGTAAAGTAACTACGGTAGCCAAACCACTACAGCTTTACCGTGGTCATAATGAATTTTTTAGTGTCACTCGTGCTTCGTTGCTTTACGGTGGTGCGTGGGACACAGCCTCTATAGCATCAAGTGGGATTCCGCCTGGGTGGAGGGTGCCTTGACCAAGTCTTCACATTTCATCAGATGCTAGAACAACACCAGTCCTGAAAACGACCCACAATTTCAGTATTTTCGGGTCTCCAGGGCGCATTTGATTTGGTTGACCGGCTTAGAGACCAGTTTAGAGACGACTATGAACCGGAATGTAGTTTAGTAAAGCTGTTAGTCAAAGTCCTCTGTTTACGAACGTGATGCTGAACAAACCGAATCCGCGGGCCAGGGCGGTCACTGCGAATAAAAAATAATCATCCAGCTGTAAGCCTCTTTCTGTGCCTAGCCACCATGTCACCCGAAGAAAACATGAGGGCTGAGATTCTACTTGGTTGGCTCAGTCTGAATGGGTGCAATGGAGACGCAGAAGATAGTTTCAAACCATAGATGTTATGGCCAATGAGTTCACGCTTTTGACAATGCTCCATTACGAACTCAAGTGACAACTCGACCTCGGTTCCAAGCCAGCAACCACCAAGTCAGCGGGGTTAGCGGGAATCCTGCACAAAAATCGCCTCACCGCTCGCGCTGGTTCGCCAAAAAAGCCCAGACTGCGCGTGAAAGTCCAGAAGACCGGGCCGCTTTCAGGTCCAGTATCGCAGCGATCTCTGGTTGTTTGAAAGTTTGGACTCAAGTTCTTATCATGATTTCAGTATCCGCTAAACATCGGTTGTCCGCGACACGCCTAGAAGGCGTCATAAATCCCAGAAAGTTGTCACCGCATACATACATAAATGTAGTGTGCTGCACGTGTTTACTAGAATTTGTGCACCCTTGGTGGTTCCTCTGCTGAAAACGCCAGCTCAGGAAGATCAGAACGAGAACACGGCTGAGATAATGCCGCTGTTACAAAGCTGACTCAGAAGAAGGATCGAGCAAAACTCCCAAACTGGAGATACCAGGAGCCAGCGCATCTGGATCAAAAGACACTCAAGTGCGAGAAACCTGGGTGCGCCCGGAGCAGTCCGGGGTGAATGACTGAACCTTTGAACTAGTCATATCGTATCCCCGGTTGCCCTCATTTTTTCGGTTGCCACAACTGCGGTAACTTTTATGTGGAAAGCATGTCTCTTTGGTTGTGTTATTGCCTGTCTCGTTCAGGTTGTAAGGCCAGCTCATGTTTCAGTCGGCATGTTCCCTGCAAGTTGGTAAATAAACATTATTACCGTTATTGTTTCCGAGAGCTAACTTACGTTGATCGAAAGAGAGAACGACTGACTAAGAGCTACTTGTTGCACAACCTGACACAGAGTAAGCACGTTTAAGGCAACAATGTCGAACAGAGTCCTTGAATTTAGTAAGGGTATGTTTTAATTTCTTTTGCTGGACAGAAGCCAATGTACGTGGAAATGGATAGATTATTAGTAACTTAACAGGTCACAAGGATTTGGGTTGAGATATTTGCGATGGAGACAGTGAAGGAAGATCTGTGGTAGCAAATCACCCGTCTCGGTTGCCAAGGCTGAAGGAGAGGGTTTGGTGGAGGTTCCCCACTTGAACCATTGACTCGAAAGCCTGACTGCAACTCGATGGAAGGATGTGAGGTGTTGTTCAGGGACCGAGATTCGGAGTAAAAAGTTTGAACCGAGATGGCGGTTGTTAAGGCCTTCTTAAATGTTCCGGAGTCAATGACTCAATGGTCTGACTCGCTAAACTTCGTGGATTAACGCATAGCTGCCTAAACCCTGATGCGGCTGCGCACAGCGGGTTTCTTTTGGGCAGCACCTGACACTGGTTTTAAAAGTATTCTAGCGTGCTGAATAATGTGCCTGTGGTCATGGTCAACTGTTGAGCAATCTAAGTGTGGGATTCACACCACCGACCTTTCCAACCCGTCTTTTCTTGGAGGAAGGCGGCATCGCTCCATTCATAAAAAATGGACACGCAGGCTGCCTGGAAAATATCTAACCGCTATCACCCCCCGTCGCACAGGACATAATGACTTGAAATAGATACCGATTACCACACTACGGAGTAAGATTCAGACACCACAGCCAGTAGAATCACCGCAGCACAAATGTCCGACCAATACGGTTAGCTGACACTCTTAGGTCGGGGAACCAGAACTATATCAGCCGGCGTATTGACTGACCGACATTTTGAGATAAATAATAATAAAAGATAATCGTCAAGCTGTAACACCCTTTCACAGCTTAGCTGTCATGCCATCCGAAGAAAGCACGAGGGCGAGGATACTTCCGGGCTGCGCAAAACTAGACAGTAGACGTCGACACGCAGAGGTTTGGTTCGAACCACGAATTTCCGGCAGTAAATCTGTACTGAGCCATCCTATCTCAGACGTAACATCATGCATGAGGTCATTCTCCTAAAAACGTATCCGAAAGGATCACTAACGCACACACTGAAAAGCATTGAGTCCAGTCAAGACCCTTGATGGGTAAACCACTACGACAACTCCATTCAGTAACCAGAAGTATGGTATATCGTAATGGTTTGGGTGGCCAAAATGGACGCGTGTCACTCAATTGAAAGCACTGGTGAGCAAGGCATCACCATCTATCCCATGCACCAAAATGATCCAGCTGTTTTGAGTAAGAAGGCACGTGATTTACAATCGCGATAACACGTAAACAAGGTTGTGATGGGTTTGAATATCACCTCCAATAATGATTGACCATCTCTCCTTACTTTACTGTGGCCATCCTCAGCGAGGTTGGTTTGAGGTCTGTAGTGGTGTCTCAAGTAACCACTGCTCAAATGCGTCGATCAGCGGTAAATTCTGCGCACCAGGTTGGTCATTTTTGGTTCCACTGCCGAATTCAGCGGAGACCGAGGCGTTACATATATTGTGAATATCTAGATTTTGACTAGCCCCAAAAACGACAGCACCGTTCTGCAGACGACAGTGGTGGCGATGAGAATTTAGACGATATGAAGTGCGTGTTCAAGCCACCTGGGCTTCAAATGACTCAGGGCCGTCAGAGAGTGGATGGTGTCGCTGCATGTTTTTATAGACACCAGAGGTCAAGCGCCTCAGCATAAGAATGGCTACAGTAAAACTGCTGCAAAATCCATCAGATGGATCATTGATTGCCCTCGAATAGTAAGTTGTCACTTTTCTTAGGTTATGACAGCAATGGTGGGCTCATTTTTGAGCTACTGGAAGACATCGAAATGATCCGAATTACCTTCTCAAGAAAACTTGTTTCGGAACCGGCCTTCTTTTTAGCCAGATTGATTTGGTTTTGACGGTTGCAGTTGACGTACTGTGCCTTTAGAAAGCAGTCTAAAACCACCAACCAACAAGCAGTCATGTGACTGTATACTAAGTCTATCTCCCAAGGTTTGTCCCATGGTTCAGCATCGGTATTTTATTAGCTTTGCTACAGACTGTGGGGAAGAGGACGGGAAGAAGCAGGCCCTGAAAGTAAAAGACCTGACGCTATTTAGACCTCGGACTGGGGCGAATTGACACAATCGTAGAGAACGTTGAATTCTAGTGGCCTAAATTACAGAAAATGAGTTTTTTGACACCCAAGTAGCCAACCTAAATACTATGGTGGGTCTATTTGTCAGTCTGTTGAATTTCAACAGCCGTAAGTTCGGGGAAGTACAGCTGAATATAATTGCTGGCCCATAAAACGTCCGGGCGCCGGCTGACGCGGCCGTGGCCTCAATCATATAAATCAGATTCGACTAGCTTTCCGGTCACACAAAGTCGACGTCTGATTCAGGCAGTACAGTGGCGTTCAAAAATGACAGAACGGATGAAAAGTCAGATCCAAACATGGGAGGTATTACAACTTTATTTTCTTCAAGCCGTCCTAAGCCTTCAGCCTTAATGGAATGGTCGAAATTCTGAGAAGATATATTCAGCTGTCAAACATCGGCGTTCAGCACCTTTTGGCAGGGCATCGAATAGACCACAGAAGACGATGTTTTTTTAGGGAGACGGGAATAGGGGAAGCGAGCGTTTCAAACCCGGCCCAATGACTGAGAGCCAGCTCAAGCGCTTTACTTTAGTGTACGGTTCCCGGTTCTTCCAAGATTCAGGCTTTGGAGCTCGGCTAAGCACAACCAAACGAGATGTCGATAAGACGTCGCAGAGTCCCATCACATCTCATAGACCCCTTATCAACCTGATTTGTTTAGTCTTCCTTATTTTCGAACAGCCATCTTCTGAGACAGCACCATTGAGCTGAGAAGTGTATAGGAAACACCATGAACAGGCAGATGATCGGCCGTCAGATATTTACAAATCGCGACCCAGCATCAGCTAGCAATGAACCCACTAGACAATGTATAGATCAAGTTGATCCATGTCATTCTTGCCCCTAATAGGTTAGGTCTGCGTTGTCTCTCGGGGCGGAAACTGGCTTAGACAGACTGAAAGTAACAGGGTTTGTTTGACCATTTTAGCATGTTTATTGCGCAACAGATACCAAAACCCCAGCAGGTACTATCTTTGATTGGGATTAGTTACGAGTAGTAGGATGAGGCGTTTTAGACTCTCATTATTTGGGGGTTCCAAACCCCGATTTTCTGCATAAACTGATCATAGTTCTTTCCCAGAAGACGGAGTTTAGCTGTATGAAGGCACGCCCGACGTTGTCGAAACGCCGTTGAAGTTATTCCTGACCTCGTCCAATATGGTTAGTTAAATCGACTCTAGTTTCCATCCTTTTACAATTTCTCATCACATGGCAGAACTCTTTTAAATAAAAACAATATCAACATGAACCAACTCGTCTACCCAGTTAAGGGACCTAACCTAACGATAGAGCGTCCTTACAAGTGCCGTTCAATACCCAAATAATGGTGAGTTCATCATCCTTCTCAACCTAAGTTAAGTAGACCCCGGGAAAATAAACAACTTTACTGTGTACCAGAAGCAGCTTGTTCAAGCTCGGGTGTCAGTTCACGGTTTACCACGATACGGTTTATCAGCTGGACTTGAGGTTCACTAGTTTCAGGTGGACACCTAAGGCCAAGAGGATTGTCTACAATGAAATACGGCCACCGAAGAAAACTCAGTTGGAGGGCCAATGAAGTATGTCGTGGAAGGACTTGTAAATTTGAAACGATGTTGTAATATCAGTTGCAAAGAATGTACTTGATCCACAGGCTCTTGCAGAACGAGGCACTATTTGGGGCACTTTATTACTCGTTCGTCAGTGCACGGTCCGGCATTCTGCCCACCTGTGATATATCATTCAAAATCTGGCTTCTAATCATTGAGTTCTTTTCTCCATGCTGCTTTCACGAAAGCGGTGATTCATGACCACCGCTATCCTGAAGCATACCGTGATTAAACCTCGGTAGGACTATTTTACTTTTAAGACATGCCGGCTTTATTAGGGTTACTCCACCATCATGCACTTTGGTGCTACACATACCAAACCTCTATTCTCCTATTTGTCTTATGTTGCTATGATCATTCCTAGCCACGTGCCACCCACTAGTTGGGAAGGAACCTCAAAACTAGATGTTCCGTGATCACTGAAGTGAATCAACCTTGGGAATATAACCAGATTACCATTCTCATGGAGCCTACATTGCTCAATTAGATATGAGGAATCGTGGACAAATAACCCCGGAGTTAGAACTACATTTTATTAACCTGTCACTTGTTGCCTTTACTGTGGAGGAGATTTCACTTCGGTGTGATGGCTTCTGCCGCTTACAGACGATTCTGCCGAATATCCGCGCGCTTGTCAGCGACACACAACCTATACGATCAGGTGCCGGCATGTGAGTAAGCATCCCAAAAACAGCGTAAAGGAAACCGAGGAAAGCCCAACCCCTTTCTGTCAGCCGCAGCGCCCTGGTCATGCACTTTCATAAGCCCGTTAGAATAACACAAACACTCATTCTCCATTTGCAAAATACTTCACCAACTTGCCCTTGATGACTCCAACATTTAGATAGTATTTTCCTGTATCACCATAAGGGTTTGGTAAACCATCCACTATGAATGACGCAAGCGGTGCGTTGACGGTTTTCTTTAGGACTCGATAGCTTCGTTGATCACCCAGACACAATGAGATCAAATGGAAGGAAGGGTTATGAACGTTAAACCAAGAAGTACTCAAATCCGTAAATGAGAGGCATCATCCAAAGTAATTGGGGAAACGCGACTTAAGGGCGCATGCTAGTAGGGATTTGCATATCCGATCAGGAAGGCATATTCCCAAAAACTACGTACCATCGGCTTTTGCAATGCGCGTACATTAGGATACATACATGGGGATTAATGCCTGTCTCGTGTGTAAAGATACACCACAAGATCTGGTAACACGCAACCATCATATTCTCTGGGCTGCGTTCTTCCAAAAGACGCTCTTTCGTTTTATTTCCTCTGATTTGTTTTCTCTGAATAGAGCCCTAATCTTACTTTCACAATCTCTGTTTTTATGCATGAAAAGCTGCTCCGCTAGCATCCAACAGCCCCCCTGCGTGCTGTTGTAACTAGTTTTAGGCAATTATCTGTAGAGTGGCAATTGTTTCCATGAGATCTTAGCAGTAGAGCATGTACAGTACGTTCCCCAGGGCACCAAATGGCGTCAAAAATTACTGGCGTCATATGACTCATTTGAGCCGTCCCATCTCAGTCTGCTCCGTACATGGTCAAGTCGCTCACCTCAGGTTGCAATGCGCAATGCACAATCTACAAAGTTGCTTTAATAAGGGGCATTCTGAGATTATTTAATATGTATACCGTATCTGGGTTGGTAGGGAGTGATTTGGGCGGAACTCCGTCACATGCGTAGGTTTCACTTGAAGTTCGTGTGGCAATTTGACGTGAATGTTTGAAACAATTTTATCTGCAGCCGTGCTTGTTGGTGTATCAAATTTCAACCGGTATTCACAGACTTCCTCGGGCTACTGAAATTTCTAGCCCGAAAAAGGCATTTTGAAACCTGTTATGAAAGCTGTTTAATTTGTGTACCAACCATACGACGTGACTTGGTTTAGACGGTCACTCGGGAAGTACTTCAGGCAAAATTCAGGTTTGTATACCAATTGTCGCCTATAAGCAAGCGCTTTTTAATGCGCGTTGGTGCTCACCAAGTGTTTACGAACATGGAACGCTGTAATCAGACAACCTTCGTGTGCTTACCCATGACATTGTGCTAAGTAAACATTTGACCATTGTTCTCCTTTGTCCCTGACCTCGTGCACAATAAGTCATGGAGGAATTATGGCACGGAGCAGGAAGCTAACTTAACACTTGTTTAATCCACCCAAGTACCCTTGATCTCCAATCATTAAGCTTATATGCACACACCATTTACCCTACCGTGAAGACCGGCCAGCCTAACACTAGTGTATTAGCATGTGCGCATGTGTGGATATACGTACACAACCTACTTGTCAGTGTGCATCAATGATCCGTCCTCTGGGACTGACTTGATTTGTTTTAACGTAATTTCCAGATGAAGGCATCGTCTTTCAGGATCATGAGGCCGACCTCAAAAGAGACTACCGAAGTCCACACTACCGGGCCAACCTTCTTCTATCAAGTGGGCTTTTCACCTCATCTTGCCGATTGGTAACGGACTTACGGACTTGTTGGTGCCAATTGTTGGCCCACCGCAGACCTTTAAACCAAATTTATCACCTCGATACTCATGATTCTTACACTTACGCGTAACTCAAAGTTTCGTGTTGGGAATCTCAAATTGGAAATAGTGCGAAGAATAGAAGACCCTGAAATAACATCTTAGTCGAAATGCTGTCAAAACGCCGCAAAAGGCGGACTCAACATTGGAAACAAAGTAAGATACCAGGGTGACTTGCTTTCGCAAACCTGTCAACCGTGTGAGGCCGCCAATTTCCCCCCACGAAATACTTTAGTCCAAATCTCCAAAATCGCTCACGGTGACAGACATTGCTCTTCAGGAAACCTGGTTTCATGCACAATAGTGAGAGATTGCTTACAACAAGGGGGAATGCGATGAAAATAGTCAACCGGAATCTTATTTTAAAGACGCCAGAAACTGAGCGTATTGACCAGGGTGGAGGCAATGAGGTTAGTCATTGTCATTACTCTGCCTGAGCAGTGTTTCAAAAATCTGGAAGTCATGTGCCAATTTGACCCCCCATCCTTTATCGTGAGAAGGCTTTTCGCCTTTCTGCGTTCTTTACTTTTGCCCAAATGTAGATCGTTGTTATGGTAATAGTAACCAAGAGCTTAGAGTGGGTTGTGGACAGAAAATTAACCCAGGTCTAAAATATGTGGATGAACTCATATGTATCTGATAAAGTGTGATTTAGGATAAAATTTTGTTGTCGTAAAGCAGAGTTGTTAAATAAAGAGCATACTGAACGCTGACTTTGAGAGTGCCATGATAATGAAAATGGTAATGTCTACTGTATACAAAACGTGGAAAATTAAAATCAACATCGCAATTGTTTGCGGATAGTTGGAGCAGAGTAAAAAAGACAGGGTCCTCATTACCACCGAATGGGCTTTTTCTTGGGAAACGTATTCTGCTATAAACCCAACCACTTATTTTTTGTCACGCTACATGGGGACATCCTGGGAGTCTAGACGGCCAATAGTAGGCAAGAATTTGCATAAAATTGACTCGTCTAGGGGCCAATCGGATTGCACAAAAGTTAAAAGAATGGGATGTGTGCTTTGTTTTTAGACTTACGCCACCTTCGGTACTCACTCTTGCCAAGCCGATACTGCATCTAATTTTGTGATTGGCTAAAATCATGGTGTCGATAAAGACACTTTGATAGAAATCCTGCTTTGCAGAGTCACGTGTGCATCGATGGGATGATGTCAGTTTGATATTTACTTAAAGCCACGGTCTATAGCCCCAGAATCATTTTGTATTCCCTGTTTAGAGACCTCCTGGGGATATCTTGAGCCTTTTTGGCGTTGGAAATTCCGGGGCAAAAGCTTAAGAACTAACTCTGTCCAACCTGAGAAGGAAATGTCAGGTAAGCAAAAAACACTTATTGAATGTATCTTGACCCCAAGATAATTTTCCTAATCATTTGCTTACTCCGCCTGTGTACTTTTATTCTCCATCTGTTTGATTTTCCGTACTCCTCGCTCTTCTTGCCGCAAAGGTCTTCCCATCAGACACTTATGTATTAACATATGTATCTGTGAGTAGGTGCCGCTGACCTTACACTCATGCACGATCCTGTCCCGTTCGCTGAGCCTGCCTTGACTTGTTTTCTTGTGAGGCCCATGTGATCGCACCGTCAACGAGAATCAGGAGAATGTCGCTGGAAAGGACGACAGCAACCCATATTACTGGGCCAATATTCCGCTCACCGTTGTTTGGCGCGCATCGTTGACACCACACTGTACCCGTCAGTGACAAACCAATGCACTTGTGGGCGCTACGAATTTGGAAGGTTGATGTTAGTTGTATGTATTTGCCTACCCCTGAGTAAATAGTATAGTTTGAAGATGAGTAAAAAATAATATCGATATCATATGCATCCAGTCGGATCGCGTTGATGCAACCTGAAACGTTGGTAGCTCACCGGGTTCCGTGACCATCGACTGTCCGGGCGGTGTTTTAGGTCGAAGTCTGGGAATGTGCGCGGTGATACAACCGTTGTTTTACAACGTAACCTGATGTCCATTTCTATAGGGGCTATATTTAAGACCCTTGCCGTGGTTTGGCTGCCCAATAGGTTTCTTCATCAGGAGCATGTGACAATAAAAATAATAACGTTAGATTGAGTATACAATAATGAAGAAGTCAGATGGAACAAACTCACTAATAATTGTCCTCTTTAAAATAGTTCGTCTTTGGTCCAGGCCAGCGAATAAACTGTAATCCAATCATGGTTTTCAAGGGGTCTTCTTCTGAACAGTTCCCACATAAAATGGACTCCAAAATTAGGCTGAAATATTTTGATACCAGAGTTAGAACATGAGACTCGCGAATGATCGCTGTAAGCGTGAGCGAAACCGGAAGAGAAATTCGAAGCACGTGACCACGTTTGTATTGCGTGAAGTTGTACAAATGTGCGTTTTTGCGGGTCTTCATATTCAAACAAAAATCTGACAAAATACATAGTGCCATAATGGGAGCAAAATAAAGGTACAAAATTCCACACTAATCATCCACTGCGGCGTTGACCTTGAAAAGGGGATGCGCTCAGATAATGAATGTAACGAATCAAAAAGTTGCTCACTTCAAGTTTCGTAATCAGCTGAGTGTTGAGGGAAACGGACGCACCGTCCGGAGCGACTGGCAGAAGGAGTGAGGTTGGCGGTAGTGGTGTCTTGGGTAGATGGTTTGCTGATTGGATACAGGATTGCTGGATGTGGTCGTGGGTGCTTCAGTTTCGGCAGTATTAGGAATGATGTTCGACAACCTTGAAGGGACCATCACAACAGAGTTAGAGGGGTTTCCTCGTTGCGTCATTTCGGATGAATATAAATGGTGCGGAATAGATACCGGTTGAGATTTGTTCTTTCTGCGTTGACTGTATTGACGGTGTCGCATGAAGTCCAGACTTATGGTGTTTCAGACGGATGACGAATGTGGCGGATGATTCGAGCGGTGTGTCAGGATGGAGGAACCAGCTCATCAGGTAGACGTAAAAATGTACCGTATACTATTTCGGCTTGTGAAAGGTAAATATCATCCTTAATAGTGGGATAAGTAGCAAGCAAAATGGGGGTAAAGAAGAGGACCATGAAGATGGGTTCATTCAGTCAGCCAATGCAGCTCTAAAGTAGCAATGGAAACATTCAGCCAAACCGTGGGAACGGTAGTGATACGCGGTTGTCGAAATGGGCACAATTCGCACATTGGATCTACATTTTCAAAAACTATGACGTGCCGTGTTGGAATAAAGCTGAGCACAGAGTACATGTTCAAACTTTGTGCCTCATTTATGCATCGCGGGGTCTCAGCGATGCTGTGAAATTATTTCACCAGACTTTATCTCCATAGGTATTGTTCCTTATGTGGACAATGAAATTTGGTGTGCCGCAAAAATATTAACGTAGATTAGGGTGGTTATAGGTTTGTGCCCATGTGCAACAAAATGCAACAGTTTAGCGCAAAAATTTCCACCGGTAAGAGTGTTTTGCGTCTAATGGGCCCCGCCTAAACTTGATGAAAACCCAAAGGTGTAGAAAACTCACGGAAGAGATCACACTGAAATTATGAACCTAGATCAGTGGCAACGGAGGTAGGTACGCCAAAGTGAATCACCAGATGCTGCAAAAACGAAAAGGTTACTGTTTCAGCTGAAGTATCCGAAATGGGTACCGCTACTGGCCAACGGGTGACGCGATCAGTCATGGTAAGAATATGAGTGATGATGACGAAAGTGGACCAACAATATCAAGACGAACTTGTGAGTATCGAGCATCTGAAACTGCAAATAAACCAATAGGTGATTTCGCATGCCAAGTTACTGCACTGCGTTGACAGACGATGCACTGTTTTGTAGTTTTTTGTAGTTTTTTACTATTCAAACAGAAACTGATATGCGGTTGACAAAGTACGTAATGTTATAATGGAAGCAAGGTAAAGGTACAAAACATTACACTAGCAAACTTCTCACAAAATTGCTCGAAGTAACAACATTATGGTATGACTCTCGCAAGTATTATATTTGCCTACGCCAAAGACAGACATCTCCATAATAAGATAGCAAATGACATATTCATATCTGATTCGAAAAGATTAAAAGCACAGTGTAACCATCCTACACTCGGTTCCGGGCTTAATTAGGAATCGTCTTTGCGCTCACCAAGGATTTTAAACAGATCTAATTTTCTGGTCAGGCCCTTGAACATGCTTGCATTTCTCTTCACTTGCGGATTTTTCAATGCCCTCGCCTTTTCTCTTGAGATCAACATACTTACCCTTAGTTTTAAGAACAGGCGAATTCCGCTCCGCCAAACTTGATTTATTTGATCAATACCGCATGGAGCCTTTCTTTATTTGGTCAGTAGCACCATTTGAAATTGGAGAAGTTGTGTTTTCCGCAGCGGTAGTATACCACACCGAACAGGACGATGGGGTTAGGAATGACCAAATCCAGCGTAGAAAAACTGACTGTCACTGGGCCATTACAGTGTCGTGTATCAGCCGGGAAATTCCCGACAGTTAGCTCGTTAGCACACAGTTGCAATCCAAGGTAGGTTAGACCTTAGTGTCATCCATATTTAAGTCAAAGTTTGGATATTGTTTGTCCTGAGGCTTTCAACCTCTGTTAAGAAGACCCATCAAGTATGGTTAGGATTTAAGAATATTTACATTCTGTCGACTTAATATACA
>NW_008751695.1:1618722-1620414 GCF_000715545.1 Opisthorchis viverrini
TGATCCCGTAGACTCATTTACTCCCTTTTCAGCAGGACGCATCTTCGACGCACCAGCATATTTTGCGGTTGCCAGCAGGAAAATGTTGCAAACTGTAATCAGGTGTGTGGAAAGTGAACTCATATCCATTAGGATGAAAACCCCTGTGCGTCAGCTGAACAAGACAAGATGGTTCATAATGAAACTCTTCTGTGGGTAGGAAGATATCTAAAAACACAAAGTTGTGACTCAGTGCAGTACTTTGTAGTGGTCTGGCTACCCAATAAGTTAATTTACCAGGAGTGTGTGGCAAAGAAATAAAAATGATTACGCTAGTTTGGGTATACAAAAATAAAGAGATCAGATGGAACAGACTCACTAACAATTGTTCCCTTCAAAATAGTTCGTCGTTGGCCCAGGTCAGCGAATAAACAATAATCCAATTGTGTTGGTCCAGAGGTCTTCTTCTGAACAGTTCCCACATATAATAGATTCCGAAGATGTCTGAAATGTTTTGGTACCAGAGTTAGTACATGAGACTCGCGAATGACCGCTGCAAGCGCGAGCGAAATCAGAAGAGAGAGTCGAAGCACGTGACCACGCTTGTATTATGTGAAATTGTACAAGTGCGCGTTTTTGTAGTTTTTCGTATTCAAACAAAAAACGATTATGCAATTGATGAAATACGTAGTGTTATAATGGAAGTAAAATAAAGGTACAAAACGCCACACTACTCCCCCACTAGAGCGTTGACTGTGAAAAGGGAAAACGCTCGAATAAATAAAGTAACGAATCACAAGTTGCTCACTTCAAGTTTCGTAATCAGCTAAGTGCTGAGGGAAACGGACGCGTCGTCCGGAACGACTAGTGGAAGGAGTGAGGTTGGCGGGAGGGATATCTTGGGTAGGTGTGGGTGTTGTTGGGATAGCAGGATTGCTGGATGTGGTCGTGGGTGCTTCAATGTAGGCAGGTTTCAGGCGATCAATGGAGACGGTATCACGCTTTCCGCTTCTCTCTAAAACAAAGTATTTGGAGTGACGTTCGATAACCTTGAAGGGGCCATCATAACAGGGTTGGAGGGGTTTCCTCGTTGCGTCATGTCGGACAAACACAAAAGATGTAGAAGAGAGATCGGCTGAGATGTGTTCTGTTCGCGTTGATCGTCTGGTCGGTGTCGCACGAAGTTCGGGCATGTGTTGTTTCAGACGGGAGACGAATGTAACCAGTGATTCGGGCTGTGGGCCAGAAGGGGAAACTAGTTCACCGGGTAGACGTAAAGTTGTACCGTATACTAGTTCGGGTGGGGAACATTGAAAATCCTCCTTAAAACTGGAGCGAATAGCAAGCAAAATGAGAGGCAAAGAAGAGGATCATGATGATTGGTTCATTTGGGCAGTCAATGCAGCTTTGAGGCATCGATGGGAGCGCTCAACCAAACCGTTAGAACATGGGTGATACGCGGTAGTCGATATATGATGGAAACCGAACAGTGTAGAATCACGGAAGGGATTACACTGAAATTGTGAACCGCGATCGGTAGTAACGGTGGAAGATATACCAAAATCACTCATCCAGTGCTGCAAAAATGAAAAAGCAAGCGTTTCAGCTGAAGTATCCGAAATGGGTACAGCTACTGGCCAACGGGTAAAACGATCAATCATGGTAAGAATATGAGTGAAACCGTTTGATGGGGAAAGAGGACCAACAATATCG
>NW_008751695.1:1621342-1635303 GCF_000715545.1 Opisthorchis viverrini
AGTTCCCACATATAATAGATTCCGAAGATGTCTGAAATGTTTTGGTACCAGAGTTAGTACATGAGACTCGCGAATGACCGCTGCAAGCACGGGCGAAATCAGAAGAGAGAGTCGAAGCACGTAACCACGCTTGTATTATGAGAAATTGTACCAGTGCGCGTTTTTGTAGTTTTTCTTATTTAAACAAAAAACGATTATGCAATTGATGAAATACGTAGTGTTATAATGGAAGTAAAATAAAGGCACAAAACGCCACCACCTAAAGCCCCCCACGGAAGCCACTCCTTTTGAGCATACAACCTAAAAACCCGCGCACAAATCACTAAACATACGTTCCACTGAAACACTAAAAAATACAGGCCACCACGCCCGAAGGGTAATGTACACTAGCTTTCAGCCTCTGAGGTATCACTTACTTCCTACTTCAAGGATCAGCCTGTTCACACGGATAGCCAGATCAGGATTCACAAGTTTGATTAACAAAGGGACCGGAAAAAACGATATGCATGCATGATTTAGTTCCGAAAGCAGTCGGAGCGGTAAACCGCACTGACAGCAAAGACAACAGGTTGAAGACCGTAGGGCATCCTTGTCCAGGCCAGCCTACTTCCATTACCTCCGAACCATTACCCTCACGTTGTGGGTGAAAAACTAAAGAAGCACCCATTTTACGGCGACAAACATATTAATAATCTAATCTAGGTTTCGTAGCGGTGTCGCAACGGAACTTCGCACTGTTCATCTCACGTAGTTTTGCATATTTTGCGCAACCACTTCTGACGACACAATTCTGTCTTCTGGTCATCCTTGGGCGGCAATTATATATTATCGGTTTACATTGTGACATCTTTAGCATAGAAATTCCAGCAAGGAATACTATTGCCAGGGCGTACCATACCCGGCTCTCCATCCTTTAAAATTTCAACGTCTCAGCTTTTGTCTTGTGGTGATTTCCATTGTACTTCAAATTACTGCTGGATATTACCATTCAGTACCCTTTCACAAAGGTGAATACACGCCGCGTCTTTCTTTTGGTAGATCCAAAGGATGTCGAGCCAGGTTGTAACGCAAATCGTTCAGCAGATCACTCGGACGGATCTAAGCGAGCCACTTTTGGAAGCGCACTTAACGATACAACCTGACGCTTTAAGAAACTGCGCTTGCGGCATTGATAGGCCAACCGACTGTTTAAGTATACCCAAAGAAATCACATGGACACGGAAAAATTTAAAGGTTGAGTTAGAAGGTGACAAAAACAACTATATTTTCGTGTTTTGTCGCGGAAATGCATCTTAAGGACCGGATGTGTTTCGATGTACTCCAAAGGGTTGACATGCGCGCAGACCACTGATCAATCGCGAACATCTTAGATTTTATTGGACCAGAAGTGGGGCTGGGTCATTAGACAAACCTGAGGCGCGTACACTTTTCTGGTACGGATATAGCACCAGAAGTTGATATGTAAGTGGGAACGTTTTGGGGGGTACACTGAGCGTTGTGCTGCGGAATTCGATCTGTTCATAGGTAAAAAGGGCAATACAGAGCAATTCACATCGAATGATGCCTAATCATGAAGTAGCTGTTTACAGCTGTATGGCCCTTAGTTTCGTAGGCTGCTAATCAACGGCCGTACATGGCTCTTTGAGGTGCGCGTGGCATGATTACTAAACACAGGTCGCAGCAAACTTTTTCATTTGTTGCCTCACTCTAGGTTATCTAACATGTACTTTTAATTGCGCCAAATCATCCTCGGTAAATTTGTTACTGCATGTCGGTTGAATTAATTATCCACCAAATAGATGCCTGCAAAATGCAAGTTTGAGTGGGCTGATTATTTCAGACACAACTGTCTCCAAGATCCTAAAGTGACCGTATGATGGTTAAGGTTCCATGAATACAGTAGCAGCCGCTGGGCCGTTTACTGGGACAGGTTTTGGCAGTGATCACGAGAAAGAAGACTTGACCGGATCCAAGCAGCCGACTTTGAGATGGGGACCATGGACTCCTGAGGTTAGGTAAACACTGTCGCTGCCAGTTACCTAGCGGCTTGAACACACCAGACACAGGATTTATATAAGCAGAATTCCCCAGGTCGGAACGCAAACTGAAAGCAGAAACAGAAAACGGTAAGCCTTAAAAAGTCACCATGAGTTTTATCTTGATTGGAGTATAGCAAATGGGTGAAAATAATTGGTTGCATACGGTAAGCGGCCCCACCGCGCCTAACGAATACGAACTACACCAAAGGCTGAAGAAACTCACTCATCCCCAAATTTTCTGTGTTAATTGAAGGCTCGGGTGAATTCCTAATTTATAAGGTAGTTTAACTGCATGTTCTGCTCAAAGGACATCTCACCTTTCAGGCGTTACTATATTCGAGATATCGGAGTATGTTATTCTTATGGAAGGTACGACTCATTAGTTTGCTAAGAATTGTTCGACAGCCCAAGGCCTGTTTTCACCTTTTAAAGACTCATTGGTATCCGAGTCTCAATCAACCATTCGCTCTACTTTAACATCCAATAGTCCACAGATGCCAAAGTGCGCGCGCCTGCAAACGTAAATGGTGATAACGAGAGACTAAAATACACACCAGCTCATCGTCCGCAACAGCATGTGCTTCACAGTGGGCACCTTGTCACTCAGATTGCACGATATTCGATCAACTGCAGTATGTATTTTCGACAGACCACATTGCTTCTAAGGTCCTGAAAACTCTTCGGCACTTCACTGTCTGTTTCGTCCTCCTTGCTCCAGATCAGTCAGGTTTAGAGGCGATTTCTTTAATTAGACCGAGACAAAAGGATGACTTTACTGCATGCGGCTCTGTCCGAGAGATCTCAGTCGATAGAATTACCCCAGTATTTCACACAACTGTAGATATTGTAGAAAGCAGCCTTAATGATCGCCATAATCCATGGTGTCGATTATCACTTTCAGTGATCTTACACAACGCGTGATCTTATTCTGCAGCTTGACGAACAATTCTAGCTGTCACTGATAGAGCTTAAACCGCTTCCGGCACCAAATCATTCATTTATGACCTAAGACAAAGAGATCTGCAGCCGTATTAAGTTTGTTTTGGATGCCTGATGTGTGCACCATTCCCTGTTTGCCCCCTACAACCTTATGCTTATGTGGAGCTGTTGAGGAAAAAGGATTATTTTAGCAGACGACGCCACATTTCATCCTCTTTTCCCATTGAAAGGAAATTATGGTGAGATGGGAGACTCATGGAAAAATATTGAATAATTTTATCTACGTGTTTTCACCCGGTCCGCCAATAGGGGCTCTTATGCCACGTATTCATCGGCGTACTTTTTGACGTGTGAAAGGTGTCAAAATTCGAAGCATGTTCGCTGGTAAACGAAACTGGCACATGTTAAAAAGTACCGTTAACGGCGCTTAGTATTGTCTGAATCCGTTATGGTGCACCCGTGCTACAGCGGCTTCTGTGTAAGTATTCACAAAGACAACCACATGACTGCTGTGCTTTTCATTATTTATCCATACCTCGTTCTGTCGTAAATTTACTTAACGACAGTAAGGCAACGTAGACATATCTACATGTCCACTACCACCACAGCTTTGTTTTGGAATGCGCCTTCCTTGATACGGTCTGAGAACTCTACGTCCTCGGTCGTCACCCATGTCTTGATAGGAGGTAGCTCATGGGCGTTTGCATTTATGCACTTCTCATTTGAAGCGTCAACAACAAAGACATCCGGATTAACACTTACTACTGCAGGCCCCCATACATCAGATCGACTTGTCGTCAAAATCTACGTTCACGACCGGCTCCGCAATCGAAGATAGCTCCCAATGCTCATGAATACGACATGACTGAACCACATCTCTTAAATTAATGCAGTCCTCGGGGGCAAGAACGCGATATAGTCTAAGTACGGTAGGCCAGATTATCGTCGAATAATCCCGTGGTGAATTGGAGTGGTCGGGTTTTAAACTACATAGCCAGTCATTGGTGGCGTAGTGGTCGATTATCCAACGATACAGACACGTAATTCAAGGTAATTCAAGGAATAACGGTCTAAAAAGCAGTTAACTTTACAACGACGGTCGGGTTTCTACATAGCCAGTCATTGGTGGCGTAGTGGTCGATTATCCAACGATACAGACACGTAATTCAAGGTAATTCAAGGAATAAATAACTAAAAAGCAGTTAACTTTACAACGACCATAGGGTGAACGTATATTTACAAAGGGACGCAAAGCTATGCGTAATGTTTGCTGAGTATCACATGGAGTTAAACAGTTCCAGATTCGGTTTGGACATAAGATATGCATCTAAATTGTTCTTGAAAATGGTTAAACTCGGCGAATGTACAACATTGGGAGGTAGGGAGTTCCAAATGAAACATACTCGGACGGCAAAAAAGTTCCGTCGACAGTTGACCCCCGAGTGATGTTGTACCGCGAGCGAAGTGTCATGCCTCCTGCCCGTTCGTGGTCGACGTCTGACAAAAAGATTTTCCAGCAGATGATTAGGTGTCTTCAGTATATTATATGTTAGAATTAGGTCTCCCCTGATGTGCCGATAGTAGAATTCAAATACGTTGAGACTGGCAATCCTATCTTCGTATGGTTTATTATGCAGTCCAATTACCAGCTTCGTGGCTCGATGATATGTAGAAGAATTATATCTTTTTGAAGCCATGGTGACCAAGCTTGTATAGCATACTCCATGGTTGGTCGGATGTAGGTATTGATTACTCGGGGCAGTACCAGTCGAGTGAAACGACCAAAAATCCGTTTTAGGAGCGACAGGACTTGTGAGGTCCTCTTGTAGACGGCTGTGCATTGCAAGGAGTTTTTTAAACAGCTGCTGACCCACACGCCAAGATCTTTTTCTTCACTAGTCCAAGAAAGTGGTTGTGGACCCAACGTATAGTTATATGCAAAGGGCTTCCCTACACGGAGCATTTTACATTTTTGGAGGTTAAACGGTAGTCTGTTTTTCAGTGACCAATCATAAAGTGTATCGAGATCTTTTTGTAATCGGTGACTGTCTTCAATGGTGCGTATGCTTGACCATATCTTGATATCGTCCGCGAATAAAGTGATTTTACTGCTCACGAGCTCAGGTATATCGTTTACGTATAATAAAAATAAAGTAGGCCCAAGAACGGAGCCTTGGGGTACTCCACTTGTAGCTGCAATTGGCTTGGACAGAGCGCCGTCAACACATACACGCGCGTCTCGGTCAGCCAAATAGATTTCAAGCCAAGCCAGCAGCTTTCCCGTAATACCATAATGCTCGAGTTTTTGTAACAATATGTTATGGTTCACGCGATCAAATGCCTTGGAGATGTCTAGATAGCATGCGTGAACGGGATTTCCATTGTCCACAGCTTGCGTCCAGTCGTCTAAGGTAATGAGGAGATTGGACAGACAGGATCTGTTTTTTCTGAAACCATGCTGGGCAGCCGAAAGCAATCCGTTTTCCTCTAAGTGTTTAATGATTTTGTTTGCCACCAGTCGCTCAAGTACTTTGGAGATCACCGGCAACAGAGTCACCGGCCGGTAATTTGACACGACCGAACGATTACCTCCTTTATATATGGGAGTGATAACGCCCCTCTTCCAGTCGGTGGGAACCACACCGTTATTTAGGGACGAATTGAATAACTCAGCGAGAGGTGTGCATAGGGAATGAGCACACTGCTTGAGGATAAATGGTGTTATCTGATCGGCACCGGGAGATTTTCTGTGATTTAGTTCAAGTAACGTTCGGAGTACACATTCTGGAGTCACAATTACTTCATGTAGGGAGGTGGGCGGTGAGGGAGACATAAACGACATCCGGCTTATATATTCCTTCTGACAGTAAACAGTGGAATAGAACTCCGCCAGTTCTTCAGCTGCAGCTGACGCAGTGGCCGTCAGTCCATTAGGGGTATGCAGAGGTGAAATACCCGGTTTCACAGACGCCTTATTATTAATGATCCAATAGAGAAGCTTCGGATTTTTTTCCATTTTCTCTAAAAGCATTAGCTGGTAATCCTTTTTGTCGTTCACGACCAGCGTGTTGACTTTATTTCTTAGTAACCGATATTTTTCCCATGTTGTTGTTGTTCGGTGACGTCGGTATTCAGCCCAGGCTGCATTTCGCTCCAGAATCCATTTTCGGGTTCTGCTTCGTAACTTAAAATCGAATCCCATCTGAGTATTCTTTGGAACGAAGTGGGAATGCAAACGTATTTTATTGACCAAGTTCCCCATGAAGCTAGACCATTGCTGGTGGACGTCTGGACCTTCTGAATACCAGTCCGTACAATGACTCAGGGTATTCGACAGTGCTTTCGTGTTCACTTTCCTGATCATTTTAAGCTCATCATTAGGTCTCACCGCCGAACAAACATAATCAAAAATGAGAACGACGTGATCACTCGATCCCAATGGACTTTCATATGCGATGTTTTCCACAACGTTCTCTTCGCTTGTTATGATGAGGTCCAGAATGGAAGGTATATCTGATCCTCTATACCGCGTGTTGCATGATATATGATTGTGAAAGTCAAGATCATGTAACGTCTCCTGGAAGGCACAATCGAGGGAATTTATCGGATGTTGTTGAGTCCGTAGCAAGTTTGGGAGATTGAAATCACCCATAATTAGTATCTTACTTTTATACCGGGAAGCCACGAGGCGTAGCTTCTCCATTATGGTGTAATTGTGCAGTTCCTCCGCTGAAGGTGGTCGATAGATCACACCAACAACACAGTCGTTACCTGCTACCGTCTTTAACGAGCACCACAAGGTATCCGATAGTATCAAATCTTCATCAGTTAGCTCTTTGCACAATAGTTGCCTGCTATGGTAAATAGCTACACCACCTCCCCGAGAAATGCGATCCCGACGAAGAAGCGTCATTCCAGGGATGGCAAGTTCACTATCCGATAAGTGTGGCTGGAACCAAGTCTCGCTGATAGCAATCAAGTTTGGCAAATGCTTTTCACACAATTCAGATAATTCTGGAATCTTGTTAGTCAAGCATTGCGCGTTCGTGTATAAACATTTAATGGTGTTTATTGACAGCAGTGTTGGGCAGTACGCAAGATAATGTGCAGGTTGGGCGGTTATAATTGTGCCGACCCTGGCAGAGTCGGCAGCTGGTCGTTTTTTGAAGTTTCACCTGGTTTACAAACTCCTACGGCTTCATCTTCATTAACCTTGGTCTCCTCTGTGGGTATATTGTTCCGCATGGATGTGCTTATCCTTAACTCCCTAGGGAGTAAGTTTCTGTGACGGTGCCATTGTGTTTGGATTAAGTTTAGCATATCACCACGAAGTAGTGTGAGTTTCAGGGGCCTCGGGACGGTACCCATATACTTTGGTGATTTCGGAATCCGATAAGTATCAACCACGGCCACGTTTTCAATTTCAAGTGTACTGCATAGAAATTGCCACTGCATGTAGTCGTGTGTGTTTTGCGCTATTTGATCTGACGTTTCGTTGGGCTCCGGAACACCCAAGATGATCAAACTGCGGTCATTTGTATGTTTGTTGGTTGCGTTTGTAGGTTGAGGTGTATTTTTGCGCGATCTTTCCGACCACGGTATATCAGCGAAAATCCTTTCGCCATTGTCAGCTTCCCCCCCTAAGTTGGAATGCTGATAACAATATGCTCTCCAGGTATTTCTCAGTATTAACGGTAACTCTGAGAAGTCTTGGCTTACCGTTATGTGGCGAATTCGGTGGTCGACTTAATCGTGTTAGGGAAACTGGTTCGATAGGTTTTAACTTCATTTTAGCGCAGTTTGAACCACTCCTCCAGTTCGCGTTTGTGTCTCGTTTGTAATAACGTATCGCAAGGTTCTGTGACGTTAGTGCAAATAACACTAAGTCCCGATGATGCTTTCCGTTTATTATTGAGCGACAGAGTTTTGGATTCAATGGTCTTTTTTGAAGTTACTACATCGGTTTGTAGCAGAGGTATGGAGTTCTTTGTTAATTCAACATGCTCCACTCCCCCCACTGGCCCAGACTCACGTGGTTGTAACAGCTCTTTGATATGTTCTAGTTGTTTCTCTAATGAGCCCAGTCTAGTCTCCGTTAGGTCGTTCCTTTTGCTGATGTCATTTGTGTTCGCATTTTGGCTGCCGTTATTCAAGATAGAAGGCTTCCAACTTTCATCTCCCCCCAGAAAAGTCATTCTGTGTCGTTAGTATCGCCTTGAGTAAACCGCGAAATATTTTTCACTCCAACGCTTCCTGCAGAACACTATTAACGGAAGGTTTTTGTCTCTCACATTGATACCGTTCAAGCGTATTGATCCCACATTTGTGCAATTTAGTTGTTCACAGAGAGACCAATGCCCACTCTCTGGGCCTCACAAAGGTCGTAGGTGGTAGTAAGCTGTCTAAGAGTTTCCATCAGTTACAATAATATATCTTATCAAGGTCGTTATGCCAATCACCTAGGACACGTGATCCATTTTACATACAGTGAAACGTAATTAACACACTAATGTACACACATCCAACATACATATTGCGCTCTTGTGTGCAACTTAGCAGTCTGGAAACATGGGATTCCTGTTTTCCGTTGAAGTTGTAACAGCTAACATCGAAAAGACTTATAGCTCAAACATTTGTAGATGGATACCAGTAACACTATAGAAAAAAATTGAACAGGATGGTTTTTATGCGGTTTCTGGACGAAATCAAAACTGGTTTGTTGAAAACAGTTTGGTCCAGATTGGTATTTCCGAGCGAATCCGTCTGCTAACTCGTAAGTCTTAGTGTTAGCAGCTAACCGTAAGGTTCGAAACATCCTAGAGGATCGCTGATGATGAGTCCCGCAAAGGTTGAAAGATCTCTCATCCTTTGCACCACGCTGAAGTACAGTCCTTCGAGGCCTTTCGGCATATATTGACTCAGTGTACAGGAAAACCTCTCGAACTTAACTCGGAGATCTTGTTATCAACGACCTCTGAATAGCCTAACTAGAAAGGACGAAAAACCGCGAGCCGCAAGAGAGAGGAATCAAGCAGCACCGGGAAATTTGAGCTGTGCGACTTGAATGTAGTGGTGCTATATTCTAAATTCCAGTCTCCGCAGAACACCCTAATGTGGCCAGACAGTGGTGTTAAACCGGCAACCAGGAATTCACGTTGCCCTAGGCAATCACAGGGTACCACTCCTAATGACTAACAACAAGGATAAAACAATTGTAAAATGCCGCACAATTTGAGATTTGACTGGCCGCATTTGGGTTGTGAAGTCTCGATTATTAAACGAGGCACCTCAGTCAATGGAGATTCCACCAAGCTCAAATTAACAGTCTCCAATAAAATAATAGTGAGAATGTGGCACCCTTTTCACTGATGTGCAATAATAGGTACGTTCCCAGTTCCCTCCAAACTAATTCATGAGTCATTTTATTTACGTCACACACTTTATGTTCGCAGATATTTTACCGGATTGAAATACTTCCACTAGCCTGGTTCGGAGGGAAATTTAGCTTCGGCTATAACAAAGGAACTTCCAAATGTTGGTCGAATCGATAACCTCCCACCTTAATGGTAGTGCCACCCGCCAAGATGAAGAAATCAGTTGATAATCACGAAGCCGGAATTCTGTTCAAGGAAGTATTGTGCGAGGACCAATTAGAATAAGACTTCTCGATTGTAGTTATTCCAACCGTGGAATCAGATATGTACGCAAATCACGGTGATGTACAAGTCTATATCATAATCAGTGTGGCTTTAAACTTTGCGGCAAAACGGGTAATTCGCTCAGAAATAAAAGTATTACAACCCGCCTGGGTCTCCATGAGAAGCTCTCACTCGACACCAGATAACATGATATGAACTGTGCATGTGGATGAAAGGCAGTGTACCCAGCTTAAAAATGACGAACCTCTGGACTCAACACCATATTCAACACTGTTCTGCTAGTCTACATTTCTCGGCATTTGTTTGCTTTCTGCACACTCATGCACTAGTTCCACTAATCTGTTCGGTACACCGTTGTATCGCATTGTATTTACATACTGTTGTTGTCTCTACACAACTCGCCGCGCGTTGCTCCTGTTCGGTCCCATACACGACCTCGTGCTCTCCGGTCTGTGTTGGCCTTTGAGACAAGGGAATCGCGATCGAGAGCTAGGTCGGGTTATCACACACGTATGGGCAGTAATAAACGTACGCGACCTCTACAGCGGTACTGACTTGTCCGAGTTCAGGTTGGACAACTAACCATCAGATATCCCTAGCTGAACGGCTGGAGGGATCCATCATCATAGTGCGTGGACACCAGCAACTGTCAAGTTCGCCCCCGTTCTCCTTGCGCAAAAAAATGAAAGAACCCCCTAACAATGGACTGGAAAACAAGTTCGGAGAATTTGAGCAATGTTGGTTTGTATTCGAAACAAACTAGAAGCCCCTCAATCGTAGGAGCTCGAAAAAAGCATACTCGACAACTAGGCGTTAACGTTTGTATGACTGAGCGCAGTTAAACAAGCGTTGAAAGGAACCAGTGGGTAGTAAACAGGATGAAATCATTGAAGCAAAGTGGACGGGTTTTGTTCTTTTCACAATAAACGGCAGTGCCTAAAGATGGAGGACTAGATGGACAGGAGAAAACTTGGAGGTGAGAGGGAATCGCGTATTATGCTGCATCGATGAGGAGTAGAGATGAACAAAGAGGATGATATAATAAATTGAAACCGATAGCACTGCTTCGATAAAACCGAAGCCTGTACAAAAAAGGAAACAGTCGAGAACAGGACAGAGTTGGGAAATGTGGAGGAAAATGATCAATGTTACGCGTTAAACGGCTCAGCTGTACACCCGATGTGCTTGATATAGAAGTGATACCACTTGAAATTAGCAGTGATGATAAGCTTCAAGGGCTAGGTCAATGAGTAAGTCTCCTAGTGTGAGAGAGGTATCTGTCAAAAACAAGATAATATTACACAGAAATGTCATGGAACCTGAAGCACTATGAGAAGATGCATAGTACCACATAATTCGGCTGTGATGAGTAAATTTGGGGATCAGCTGTATTCAATTATCACGGGGATAGAATCAATCCGGAGCATAGATTGAAACTTTGGGAAGTTGATCGATTCGTAGGACCTACGGATGTAGAGCAAACGGTAAAATTACCAATAACGAAAAGTGTATCGAAAAAATCAAAATGTTCCGGTATCAGTCTGAATGAATCTCCGTGTCAAATTAAGCTGATCCAAGGGGTTTACAACTTTAATGTGGACAAGTCTTCCAACATTCGATATGTCCAGATGATTGCTTATCCGCGCATAAATGGACGACAACCATAGACGCATACACTGCGGTACACAAACCTCGCATATACGGATCGCTATGGCGATCAGTCTGCCCATCCGGAAACACCGCTTACTGTCCAGCCAGTGAGGCGAAATAAACGATGCTAATTTGTTTCGCAGTCCAGAGTAGTATCTACACCGCTAGGGTGACCACATAGAGGGAAACTCAGATGGCGAAAGTATGTTGGCAGTGCTGATGACTATTTGTCTGATTTTTCTGTAAAAAATGACCCAAAACGAATGAAGCGCTGGGACTCAATACGGAATCGGTTGCATAGGATATCAAGGAGGAAAACAAACTCGCTTCCGTTATGAAAGCAGCACATAGTTTACGTTCGTTAGCAATGGGAAATGAGAAGTCTAAACTCAGCATCTACGCTTGACAATTCGTTGGGCAAACGGATAATATCGGCCAGACTTGAACACGTCCACCTGTCCCAAAGTGAGAATTCGAGTGCATCCACTGTACTGAGGTAGATAAGAGGTAAAATACACGTCATATTCCATGGTTCATATACCGGCACGGCCACTACCGGTGAGCTCTAATAAGCGCACTAAACGAGTCCCATTCTTCTCCAGTTTTGCATTCCGAAGAATCGCTTCAGGACAGGAGAAAACTGTTCAAAAGAGTGATATAGACAAAAAATCTACAATTGAGACAACTACCTACAACCATTTGTCGGTTGCACGTCTTGCCCATTTGGCTTATCAAAGATTCACAAGTTTACTGTACTCATTAATCTCGTCGCAACTGACCTATTGAGTAATCATTTGGAGAAATTGTTAGTAGACCGTCTTGAACCGGTTGGGGACGCTGCTTACCAAACACTACACACTTCCATCAACTTCAGAAGTTGATAAAACATCAGGTGTCACCATCCGTTCTTCTGATGTAAGGTCCTCATTTACTGACGTTTCTTCAAGCGAACCCGTAATCTTCAGATGACACTCTAAGAGGTCTTACTACTCGTTCAAAGTGATAATCCTTAGCTGCAATTCGATCCTTATTGGTCTGCGTTAATGATGATAGCAATTCAGGGCGTTGATGGTACACAGGATATCGCAGTTGGGCCTATTACGGAAGCTCTGATAACACTTTCTATTACCTGTACATCACCCTACACCCCCAGCACCATCATATACGAATCTTCTGCGCAACAATGAAGCACCGAACCAGTTGTCTACATATGGGCTGAGTAAAAAAACAGCTCAGGCCTTCTTAGGTCAATCTGCAAGGGAGACATAGTACCACAGTTGTGTCGAGCTAAGGGAACTATGGATCATAAAATGTGTACTCAGTCACTTCTGTTTCGTTCCGTCGTTTGAGACCATCCACATACGTAAGACTGAACTAATCATGTTTCTCCCAGAGCGGAATATAAATGGATGAGTGAAACAAGGAAAAATATAGACCCAGTTGTCCCACACTGTGTGAAGCATGTCATCGTCTGTCGTGCTAGACGTAGTTTTGAGATGCTTCACGTAACGTATCGAAAATCCACGTGCAACTCTAGTGCAAACGATAATCAAATAAGTATTACTATTCTTTCCAATGTGTTATAGCTACTGTTAAATCGAAGAGTAGGTTGCTGTTGGGGGGGACTACAGATGCATATGTAAAGACGAAGTCACGCGGTTTTTTAAATATCGTACATGCCTCCATTTCTTGTGATTATTTCCTGATCTCGATATTCCCTTGGAGACATTTCATAACTAATCGAGATGACGTCATCAGTGCAGTCACGGCAGCAGCGTTTGAGCTCGAGATAGCTCAGTGGTTATGGTGCCAGCCTATTGACCGGAAGGTCCGTGGTTCGAACCGAACCTCAACACCTCGACTGCTCGTCTAGGATTGGGCAGTCTGGTAGTACCTCAGCCTCCGAGCCTCCTTCAGGTAGCATATCAGATAGGCACCGAAAGGGTGCAGAAGCTGAACGATTATCTATGGTGTTATTATTATTAGGATTGGGTAGTAGTACCTCAGCCTCCGAGCCTCCTTCAGGTAGCATATCAGATAGGCACCGAAAGGGTGCAGAAGCTGAACGATTATATTATCTGTTATTATTATATGTTATATTATATTATTATTATTGTTATTATATTATTATTATATTATATTATTATTGTGTTGGTATAAAACCAGCCCAGCAAACAATTCAACCTGCAACTGGGCAACATCAGCCACCAACACTCTCGTCCATATCAAGATCCGTTAGACCCATATCAACACACGACTGAAACCAGACTTAGCTAAACAGACTAGGAACATCCTACCAGTGGCGCTTACAGCAAATACTGAGAGTGATTCGGAACCACAGAACATACAACAACAGTATCAGACTAATAATACTCTACGTCTTCTTGGATTAATCGAGCGGCACATACCAGGCTCCGGACTGTTTAAGTTCTACCCGTCACTGTCGTCCTCTAAAAAATCGCGCTGCCACACTATAAGACAACTGAAAACCTGGCTCTACACACTTAGGACTAGCCTTGAACGACTGGATCTCCACGTGATCTACGGCATCAAGCAGTGGAACAGAAGATGGATGACCATGTGTCATCATCATCATCATCAACGACAGCATGACATCAGTGCTCAACACCAATGCTTCACTGCCGTACAGCCATGACTTATTTGAAAGCCTTAT
>NW_008751695.1:1638646-1640129 GCF_000715545.1 Opisthorchis viverrini
ATCGCAGTTGGGCCTATTACGGAAGCTCTGATAACACTTTCTATTACCTGTACATCACCCTACACCCCCAGCACCATCATATACGAATCTTCTGCGCAACAATGAAGCACCGAACCAGTTGTCTACATATGGGCTGAGTAAAAAAAACAGCTCAGGCCTTCTTAGGTCAATCTGCAAGGGAGACATAGTACCACAGTTGTGTCGAGCTAAGGGAACTATGGATCATAAAATGTGTACTCAGTCACTTCTGTTTCGTTCCGTCGTTTGAGACCATCCACATACGTAAGACTGAACTAATCATGTTTCTCCCAGAGCGGAATATAAATGGATGAGTGAAACAAGGAAAAATATAGACCCAGTTGTCCCACACTGTGTGAAGCATGTCATCGTCTGTCGTGCTAGACGTAGTTTTGAGATGCTTCACGTAACGTATCGAAAATCCACGTGCAACTCTAGTGCAAACGATAATCAAATAAGTATTACTATTCTTTCCAATGTGTTATAGCTACTGTTAAATCGAAGAGTAGGTTGCTGTTGGGGGGGACTACAGATGCATATGTAAAGACGAAGTCACGCGGTTTTTTAAATATCGTACATGCCTCCATTTCTTGTGATTATTTCCTGATCTCGATATTCCCTTGGAGACATTTCATAACTAATCGAGATGACGTCATCAGTGCAGTCACGGCAGCAGCGTTTGAGCTCGAGATAGCTCAGTGGTTATGGTGCCAGCCTATTGACCGGAAGGTCCGTGGTTCGAACCGAACCTCAACACCTCGACTGCTCGTCTAGGATTGGGCAGTCTAGTAGTACCTCAGCCTGCGAGCCTCCTTCAGGTAGCATATCAGATAGGCACCGAAAGGGTGCAGAAGCTGAACGATTATCTATGGTGTTATTATTATATATTATATTATACTATTATTATTGTTATTATATTATTATTATATTATATTATTATTGTGTTGGTACAAAACCAGCCCAGCAAACAATTCAGCCTGCAACTGGGCAACATCAGCCACCAACACTCTAATCCATATCAAGATCCGTTAGACCCATATCAACACACGACTGAAACCAGACTTAGCTAAACAGACTAGGAACATCCTACCAGTGGCGCTTACAGCAAATACTGAGTGATTGGGAACCACAGAACATACAACAACAGTATCAGACTAATAATACTCTACGTCTTCTTGGATTAATCGAGCGGCACATACCAGGCTCCGGACTGTTTAAGTTCTACCCGTCACTGTCGTCCTCTAAAAAATCGCGCTGCCACACTATAAGACAACTGAAAACCTGGCTCTACACACTTAGGACTAGCCTTGAACGACTGGATCTCCACGTGATCTACGGCATCAAGCAGTGGAACAGAAGATGGATGACCATGTGTCATCATCATCATCATCAACGACAGCATGACATCAGTGCTCAACACCAATGCTTCACTGCCGTACAGCCATGACTTATTTGAAAGCCTTAT
>NW_008751695.1:1650705-1653818 GCF_000715545.1 Opisthorchis viverrini
AAATGCAAATGCATTAGCATTTCTACGGAACAAGTCGCCACATGTTCCAACCCCCAACCTGGAGGGCCAGGAGACTGTGTTCGTCAGACCTCTAACCATTGACCAACCTGGTATGAGAGACTCTGTGAGTGTCGCGGGACACTCTCCAGTATAGCTCAATGGATCGCTGAGGTGCGCAAACCGTCACACCACGGTAAGGTCCAGTCTCTTCGTGTCCGAACCTTTGTAGCGAGCGTGCTTTATAGGCAGTGGCGGCTCGCAAGACTTAGAGTTGATTCATTACTCTTTAGGAGGAAGTCGCCGTGGGGCAAAATAAGTACATGAAGCCCTCATTCCACCTGTAAATTCAATCGGACTTTACGCACAGTACACTGTGGAACAACCCAGACCAATGCTTAGGATTGGGATTGATTGAAAATCACTTGTAGAATTTTCATGCTCCCGATGGGGTAAAAAAAAGCATATTTAATATGGACGACTTTAGACTAAGAGATGGTCAGTTTGCTAGCTTGCTTAGTGAGGCCCCATGTGAATTTGATTCCCTCTGGATGCAGTTACCGTAGCACTCAAGTAACTCGACTACCACGGATTGGCTTTGAACGGAAAGCCAGGCCACTAACCAGCATTCCATATTTCCTTTCCATCATTTGACTCACTATGCATTCCACCGAGTACCACTCGAAGCACGTTCTAGATATGTGTCCACCGCCCTCGACTGCCAAGTATATGTCCTTTACTTGATCTCACTGAGTAGATAACACGTGAGGCTTCCTAAGTGGCATGTGAACCAGTGCAGTTTTCTATAGCGATCCATATGCGCGAACTGAGCGTTCATCAATTTGCCCAAACATATTGCTTCCTGGACGTACGGAAAGTCAAATATCAGACCAGATCGATACTCGGAAGATTAACGGGTTCACAGCTGTAAACCCTTAAATCGCCTTACTTGAAATGCAGATACCTTCAGACCGATCCCGAAGCTAAATCATTGGCAAACCCTCTGTCTTCTGTCAATAAATATCATAATGAAAGGATACGTCTTCATGGCTTGGAGTCATGCCACCTTAAAAGACAAGGGATGATGAAAATCATGCTGGTTCGCTATGCTGGTTTGGTGTGCGTGAATCACGAATTAGTAAAAAAAAGGCATTTACTTCATTAAAAAGTGGAAAATTCCACCAAAATCTCACGAAAATTTCATTAAAAAAATAAAATGCAAATGAAATTTCACTACCTTAGTACACAGAGCGTGACCACCTGACATTGGTCACCTTTGCAAAAAATTACGACCTCCAAGGAGCGTTATCTCGGATGAGGAAAACTATACCAATGTTCTCAAGACATTTTTCTCCAAATATAATTAATGAGCTAGAAAGGCAACAAAACAAATAATTCAAATATCACACATTCCACATTGAAAATCTAGCTGAGTTTGAAGTCACGCAGACACAAATCTACAGCGCTCCTCACCAGCTTTTTCTGGTACGTGACTCGATTTTTCGTATTTCCATGTGTTTAGGCTCCCATCTAGAGAAATTCCTTCACCATTTCACAGGCAATTTATCGCTAACTTGTCGACAGAACCACAGAACACATTGTTACCTGTTAACTCCTGTCAATTGAATTGTGTTGACGTCAATTTGGGTAGGTGGTACTCAGGGTGAAACTATGCGTTCAGTTAGTGTAGCAGCTGAAGTGCCCGTTTGATAAAAGTCACCTGGTCATCTTGTGCATGTGGATGAGCGCGGTGATACAGTATCCACAAAGCAACTTGCCTCACCTGCACTAAATCTTCCCTTATGTGATGTCGGACCCAACGTTCAAATCCACAAATGAATTATTTATGACTTCATTCCATTTGTCGAATGTACGTACGGGTTTAATGCACATAGAACATCGATACAACACACCTCGGCGACACGAAACTCTAAAACAGATCTAAAGTGACCAACCTGGAGTGAATTGCACTGCGAGCATCATGTGGATTTAAATGGTGACCTCAGGGACGTCATATTATTTGCAGAAGCGAGTCACTGAACGCGCAGACTATTCAAAAGTATAACTTAAAGAAAATGATGGTGGTATCTTTTAGGCTAATTTCATGCTCCACCAAACATCGTAGCCGCTATCGTTTGGTTACGTGAGAATATCGTTACAAAAGCTCACCTGTTTAGATACATGTTGCTAACTTAGGATGACCTCACAGAGATATAGCTGCCCGAAAGAAAATGAGGACCGATAAAGCGCTTTGATTAGGTGAGGTTCTGCTGACTTTGAGCACACGGGCATTAGGCAGTGATACAATCAATTCAGAGATTTGGGTTTGGTCGTAGAGTCAAAACAGGCATTCATCATTCCTAGATTAACGCATAAGCACTGTTTGGTACGACCATAAAGTCATCGGCCGAAGCAAGACAGGTGAAAATTCAATTTTGATCGGATTCCTAGGCACAAAACGTATTCATCACATGAAATAAATTGAACCATCCAAAATGGGTGACACAGAAGCCGTAGAAACCTGAGAGAGTGACTTAAAACGTACAGCATTCAACCGAAATTATACCGTCATATTAGGATGGTGCAAATTGGAGGGGATCTCCTCAATCTTTGTCCAAAGTTTAGGATGTAGCCTCAGATTGAACTGGGTGTTGAACGACCAGCTTGCCAGCCTCAGTAAACACAGCTTTTGTTCTTTTGCTTGTTTTTACCTTCCGGGAACACACCCACAAACCGCTCTCAATAACAGCAGTGGTGGAATACGAAACAGCCATCATCTAAAACGGGAAAACCAGGAGATGCTGCATACGCATCCAAAAAATTAAGAAAACCGTTCGAACACCGAGTCCCTTTGATCCACTTCGTCAGCACGGGAAGAAGACGAATGCTGCTACATGTTGACATTCCTTCAAACATCTTCAGTCGCGGGCGTAAAACACTCCCGATTATACACCAAGAAAAGTGGAAATTTTAAAACTTACTACCTGCCAGTATATACGGAGACACCATTCTTCCATTCAATTCAGACAAACTTGCCTGTTGAGTGTCTGCATCTTACATAAGTTTCATCATCATCATCATCATCAAAGACAGTAACATCAGTGTTGCCATGCCAC
>NW_008751695.1:1656414-1668949 GCF_000715545.1 Opisthorchis viverrini
CCAACCTGGAGGGCCAGGAGACTGTGTTCGTCAGACCTCTAACCATTGACCAATCTGGTATGAGAGAATCTGTGAGTGTCGCGCGGACACCCCCCAGTATAGCTCAATGGGTCTCCGAGGTACACAAACCGCCACACCACGGTAAGGTCCAGTCTCTTCGTGACGGTTCCAAGGCGATATATACCATAGCGCATGTTACAAAACAAGTCTTACTCACCTCTCTGAGACCATCCTTTATGGACTGACTTTCCTTACAGAAAATAAGCGACAAAGAAGTGTACTCGAAGTGTAACGTCACCCAAGGAAAGCTTAGTTGACTCCAGCCCCCCATTAACTTTCGAGATATTGTAAATTCTAGATGGATCACCCATATTCTACTGTAAGGAACAAAATCAACCGCTTCGGAATGCCCGTACCGAGGGGCTAAAGAGAAAAGTAGAACGGAGATGTAGACAGACTCTGTTCGTTTCATGGCCGGAACTTGTTCAGTAAACATAGAATGTTTGCGCTAGTTAATTCAAGCCGAGTGTAGGGTTAGTCGAACCAGGTTGGGCATGTCTGTCATGGCTCAAGCTGTACAGGATGGTTATGCAGTATTTAGAATATGTGATTCTTCTACTTTTTGTAATTACAAAGCTCATGCCTTCATTAACAGGAGATGAAATAATCTATCGGGGAATGAAATCGCAGATTAGCGAGAGCGGTGGTTCGTACCAAGAGTTCTGCACAATTCAATTGGCTACGTAGCTAGGCACAACTTACTGGTGGCTGATCGGATGGCAGTTGATTGATCCGCCGAGCTTGGCAATTGGCGAACAGATCAACTGCCATCCGATCAGCCACCAGTAAGTTGTGCCTAGCTACGTAGCCAATTGAATAGGCACAAATTAATACATCAAGATCAAGGTGACTATTGGTGTTCACCAAGCGTCACGATCTTCGTAGGTCAACCAATAATTGTTATTCGCATCACAGAACACGGAATCCATCAAATAACTCATTCCACCCTAGCATACCAAGCGAGTTTTCAATTCACGATGATGTCGGCAAGTTTTTTATGAATCTTTATAGACGTGCAACACTTAGTCAGTGTAACCTATCTTGACAAATCACTTGTGTTAGCGAGCAACGGAGCGCAGATATGCTGTTCCGTGTCCGTTTGGAGTAATACTTAGATGCTTGCAAGTAAACCAGATATGGGTATCAATATATATCTTGTAAGCTAGTAAACCTGCACACCAAAAACAAGTACCTGTGTTCAAACCTAAGAATAATACGTTCTAATGGGAGGAACGTTTCTTCTAAACAAATTCAAAGGCAAAAACCAAAACAAATATATGCTTCACTTATTGACCATTTCGTGGTTAGACTTTTTTAAGGTCAAGTGATTAAACTCAAATAACAGGAGATCCATTGTCGGAACAAAGCACCTGATTCTTGTCACCTGCTTAGCTCAACTGCCGAATCACGTTGGTGAGCGAGGCCAGCATAACGGTTGAATTACCAGGATGAGAAGTCCACCTGAACTTACACAACCCAAGTCCTACGGGACGAACCAGTCGCGTTGTGTAGCAGTGGCACATTATGGTAAACAGCTAGGCGATTTATTTATGGTGCATCAAGGAAATGAATAGACGGAAAATACCGCGAATGACCGAAGCGATGCAGCTACTACAACCTTGATAGAGACAAGAAAACTCAGCTGTACTATGGAGGGGAGAGTATCTTAGCAGTGAGACAGACAGGATAAGCACACAATCGTACTTGAAAGGAATTCATTACAAGAAGGGTCGGTGGACGCGGTTACTACTATGTCGGCTGAAACGCGACCGAATGCGCTGGTTGATACGAGGATAATTTAATTTCCCCCACTGTTTCATTTCGTATGATGAGCGAGAGGACGAGGCCAGAAATAGTGATTACATAAGCTACCAAGTCCCTGTCTAGGCCTGGGCGACCTGGCAGTATCCCAGCCCTCGTGCTTCCTCCGGGTGGCATGACAGCTAGCCACCGGAAGGGTGTTACAGCTGGACGATTATTATATTATTATTACTCCACTATTACGTCGTTACTATTAACAGCTCTAACCCCACTGCTGCCGTCATCAGCTTTCAGTGGTTATAAATGCCACATTTTCGCTCGCCGATGATCTGGCAAGTTGACAGGGGATAACTACGCATTAGAGACGATAGGTGACATAACTGACACGTGAATCCAGGGGTTACGTAATAGGGAGAGGATGCCATGTAGTGAAGACAACAGCTAGAGGACCGGCCTGGGTCATTTCTGCCGATGTCTCCAAAAACTGATGGCAAAATCTTAATGCTTCGCTGACAAGTCAATGCTTCCCTGGCTCGTTTCGACCCTTTGCGAGGTTGGGCGAGATGGCCCAAGTGGTTAGAGCGCGAATTTGCTGTCCGGAAGGTCCGTGGTTCGAATCCGACCTCCGCCTCTCGACTTTCCCTGTCTAGGCTTGGGCAACCTAGCAGAATCCCAGCCCTCGTGCTTCCTTCGGATGGCATGGCAGCTGGGCACCGGAAGTGTACTCCAGCTGAACGCTTTTGCGAGGTTACGCGAAAAGGGCTTTCATGGGAAACCGGTCGACTGAGCCACTGAAGCCTACGGATTGCGACCAGCTCATCTGTCGTAGGCGAGTTACATACCCAGGAAACAAGTAGAACCGCTCAGCATTACAGATCCGATGTTCGAACCACACCGGAGCAATGCTACAAAGATACTGATGGCAAAACATTGAAAGAGTCTCACTTTCGTAGCGGCTAGGTTTTTGATCCACGAAGTGTGAGCTTGATCTCACCCAGTCTCGCAGCGGTATTTTGTACTTTACAGTTGCGAAGCGCATATCAAACCGAGGCGGAATTACTAAGATTATTCACTATTGTATGCATCATGGCGAAAATCGGGTCCAGAAGCATTGCCGTCTGCGTACTCAATACATGCGAGCGAGCGCCATGGGGATATTTCGACGCCATGAGTGTTGGAACTTCCCGTAGACCTTCGCGAGTGCGCGAGAGTTGGTGAACAGCGCATTAAGGTTACCAAAACTGGTCACCTAGAAAGAAACGTCTACAACCTTCACGCATTCAAAATGTCGCCCACGGACGGCCACATAATATGATTATTCGTAGTACGGGAACTCATCGCTCCTAGTCTTACTGACCCCATTGGTCTTCCTGAGAAGATTGGATCTTCAGGTACGAAGTTGTAGACAGTGTATCCGGCCTTTTTGTTTCAGGCTATCCGTCCTATAGTAAGCCGCATCAAGGCCAGTAAGTTCCTTGTATTCTGATAGCGATTTGTGGGGGATGCACCAAACTTGATCGGTTGAAACTATTCAGTTTGAACAGATCCAATGTATGGCCAGCTGAGATGCCGTCGAAAACAGTTACAGATATAATGGGTCAAGTCATTACACAGTAACTGAGTTGTAACTGATTGTACAAATTAGCTATACGATCTAGCCAATAATTAGTGGAGTACCGTTTTTCCACCAAACGACACAGACAGAAACCAAGACTTGAAATCAACTGCTTGGCTGAACCACTCTCTTAATGAATGGCTACAGCAATATATATGGGGAAGAATAAACCCCTCACTCTAATTTTCCAACCATCAGAACAAATACCAAGAAACTGACTGTTCAGTTATGGCAAACACTGAGTGCACAGCTGCTGTGCAATCGGCACGAAGCACGGGGGCCAATAAGCTGCAATAAAATAGTGTTAGATGTTATCAAACATGCAAGGACCATGTCCTACTCAGATGAGACAAGTATTTAGTTCAAAAACCAGATGTTTACAAACTGTTCTGTCCGTCAGCTCACAAACCATGCACCAAAGTGCACTGGTTCCAGCTACTGCAAATTCGTTCACCGAGGAGAAGAGAATGACGGACATGCCTTGAAGACGATCGCCCAGTCTGTGCACTGGCGACAAATGGGCCTGCTTATCAAGTACGGCAAGGAGTAAGAGCTACGCAGTGCAGGCGTCGGCGATAATCCAGTGAAACATGGCTCGTTGCTCTGAAATGTTAAACTGATCTCGTTTATAAACATCTTTACTCCGCACAAACTCGTTTCCTAAGCAATCCCTGTCCAACAGGCATGTTTGACCGGATGCGTTGGAAAACACGCGACGACTACGGGTGCGAACAGGAGCACCTCAGCGACCAGCAAGTGAGTGTATTCGTAGGTTTTTTACGCAACAAATCAGCGACATCTGTATATACTTAACAGTAACGATGCAATACCAGTTTCTAGAATGTACAGGCTTTCCAAATGAACGTATTCCTAGAGCTGACAAACGACCGCCTAGTTCAAGTTAAATCAGACTACAAACAGTCACTAAACTTCAAGTCGTTATGTCGAGGTCAGAATAGTATTGAAGAACAATGTTCTTTGTTACTGAGGTAAGGTGGTCACGACCTCCATGAATGGTGAATTGATTGTTTGTTCATTGCACGTAGCAACATGTTGCGAAATATCTACATTATGAGTAACACCTGATCCCTAGTCAACGAGAAGAACAGATATTTACTTAGACGCATGCACACACACCGCACGTTAGCCATACAATACATTCCAATGCCCCACAGTTGATTCGCTTTAATTCGTGTTGAGCGACTGAAAGGACTGTGGGGGAATCAAATCAAACCTTAAGTAGTAAACGCTAATTTATTGGACACCAGAAACACAAAGCTGGCTGGAACAATGCACACGATGAAGAAGAAATTTATTTAGTCCTGGGCAGTCATCGATGTAAAAGCTGTAAGCATTCTCTTGCCGTTGCCTGAAAGGGTCACGTTACGCGAATGAAGCCATCATTTGCTCATAATCACCACCAGACTCAATTACTGCACCCAAAAGTATGGTGGAGGTATACGTCCAAAATGCGCGTAAGGTTGATGTAATACATGGAAGTCCAAAAAAGATAACAAAGACAGATCTCAAAAGCTAGGCCACTGAACCGCGGAACTCGAGTAGTGTAATATTCTATTCAGTTGAGAACATTCTGGCATAAGAGATACAGCTCAGGTCGTCACGCTTGACTTGGGTCGGCTTTAAATCCATGAACCTGAGTTCCTTTCGCATTCAGGATAACAACGAATAAGCCAGCAGTGTTTCGTCCATCCATGTTTTGCGCTAATCACAGTATTGGCCGGTGATCCTCTGCCATTACCTACCAACAACTCAAGCAGTTTAACAAAGCCACCGAATAGCGTTCGTCTGCTACTACAGCGTCATCATTAGCGACAGCCCTGAGGAGTCCAAATACCCTGATGTATCAATGGGAACGTTACACTAACGCACGTTCTACATTATTCTCCTACAGAATTCACCAGCCACCACTAGCTCGGGAACATATCGACCATAGGGCGCAGCTGCAAAAGTACTGCTGTTAAACAGTCCCCTTCGACGCTTAGGAAAAAACTGGAAGTATTCTGCCGCAAACTACGGAAGAGCACTGTAAGAAGGAATGCTATGAAGTGCTGAAAATGATCCGTTATAAGGATGGTAATATCATTACGAGTAGGAAATTGGATTACTTCCGAAGTCTTAGAACAGATATTCTACCACACAGTGGATCTACCGTATCGACGTGTAAAAAAATTTGCACCCGCAACTAAGGTAGAGCTTCGCTTGCTGCAACTAGTCACTAGTCTAACGAAGAATGCCTTAAAGAGACAGTTTAATTGGTCTGTATGGATCAATAAGTTGACCCACCTTCATTAATATTGCCCTCAGACTACTCCCCGTCGGACATTATGTTCATTTCGTGCGCTCCCCTCAGTTTGAAGGCTTTGAAAATCACAGACGCAAAAAAAGAATCTCAGCCCGTATGGACGTAATACAATACTCATAAGGTTGCTGAAAACTTTGACATCTCAAATATCGTACTAAGTGAGACATAAAACGACCTGGTGCAGCACATTCAGTTGCTTAAAATCGTCATATTCGAGAGACTCAGCTGGGTTCCGGGTGAGCCTCCCGTCAAAACCGAATTGGTATGTAAATGAGTGTATTTCGCTAATTTCAATCCGTGTCACACTAATCATCCCTTCATTTGTATTGGTTTAATGCAACAACAGAAGGAGCTTAAGTTCTTTGAGATTACTCTTGAGATTCTTTTGGGTAGTACACGACCTCTATGTGATCGGTGGATGTGGGTACCAAAAAAGGCGACTGAAGAGAGAATATGAAGTAGGTCAAAATTGCAATAAGGGACCGGGAGGAAAATGTGAAGTTTATCACGTGTCCGTAGTCGGGGCGATGGTAAGCTTCATCCTTCCTACGCGCTTACAATACTGCACTAAGAAACACAGGTGATCAAGCGCTATACTTGTGCACGAAACGTGAACTCCGCCAGAATTGAAGTAAACGACTTCGCCTTGTTAATTGATTACGGTGCTGAGAAAACTGGGTTAAAATAAGTAGTTAATCCTGGGAAGGCTTCTCACAGATGGCTGTGGGAATTG
Organism: Opisthorchis viverrini; assembly: GCF_000715545.1. Taxonomy (NCBI): domain Eukaryota; kingdom Metazoa; phylum Platyhelminthes; class Trematoda; order Opisthorchiida; family Opisthorchiidae; genus Opisthorchis; species Opisthorchis viverrini. The sequence goes on from NW_008751695.1 coordinate 1,662,907, forward strand.
AACAGAACTTTACGATAAAGGTCAACGGTGGTTCCAAAGATGAAAAAAGTGATCAAATCACCCAGATGTGGTACCACTTCGGTACAGAGCAGTTATGCAAATTAAAACAACAAAACAGATTACCCGGGACTGGAGGAGAGTAATCGGGAGTTCGAACGAAGTACAACCTTTTGTTATGTAATGCACACGGTGTTGCAATTCCTCTATTGGTCTTTGACTTGCCGTCCCACCCACCACAATATATCAAAAGGAGCGGTAGCTTGAGATAACTTTAATACACATAAAGAAAAATTGTGAAAGCTGCAGTTATACAGTTATCACAGAATATTCGTGATGAAGCGAAAAGCGCCTCGCTAAAAACGGTCGACTCGACTGGCTTATGTTACGACCAATCAGGTCCGTTGCGAGCAGTGTCCAATGGATCTGATGTTCGAAATATTGGCAGCTGGGGCGTGTTTACAGGTGGTTGATCCCTCAACTGCGCACTGATATGGTTGGATTGGAGACGAGGGGCTCGGATACCTGAGCAACCACGAATGTGATGTTCTCTTAGTTCCAGCGACTCATCTCTGGACACTTAGTCAGCAGCCTGCACCTAGATCAAGCAGCTACGGCGGTCACGGGATTTCCCATTGTCTTCAAAACTTAGTGCTATTATGGCGTGACTGAGGAGTAGGCCTGCTCAAAAGTGGCTGGATATCGCCTCCTGCTTACCTGGCGTTCAGTTGGTTGTTGCCATACATGACGGTTTCATTCTGATACGTTCTCATCACTATGGGCATGCAAGACCACGCGTGGCACGGGTACTAAAGCAATATGGTCGGCTTGCACCTATTTTGCTCTCGACTGGACAGTCTTCCTCTTGTCTTGGTGCGGTTATTTTGCTAGTGCACACCAAAGGAGGAAACAATGGTCTCGAGTACCCAACGAACGATAAGGATATTCACAGGTTCTACAAATTGTGCGACTACAACGACGAAACAGCAAATAACACTGATGCTGGAGGAAACATGGTCTCGAGTACCCAACGAACGATAAGGATATTCACAGGTTCTACAAATTGTGCGACTACAACGACGAAACAGCAAATAAAACTGATTCTTGAGTACGGTCCCAAGAAGTTCGCAACGCCGCATATATATAGTAGGATTAAAGAAAGATACGGTATCATAATTCACATTCGGTACGGTTCACTGGTCAAAATCGAAGCATCCGTGTACACCACGGGGGAGACTAGTCTGACAAGTATCCGTTGCTGACCAGTTGATTTAAGATGTTCACACAAATTACATTTGAACAAGTGGGTCGACTTTGCGCACCCGGATGAACGGCTCCTCCACAGCAGAAAGCAATCAAATTCACGTTACATTTGGGTGACTATCTAGGACCAGAGGTGGCTGTCCGATTAAAATTGATCAAAGGCGGAGTAACAGAGCTCGAAATGATTCCATGGGTCAGCCAAACTTCGCTATGTTCGCGCAAGATGGCTCAATGTCGTCCAAGAGTGTCATTTGAAAGGCAAACTTAGACAGGTTTCACCGACAAAAGCACCGAGAGAGCTTAAGCATCAGCGAATCCACTGCTAATCATCCAGTACTAACCAGCACTGAACGAATATCTGAACAAAAACCTGCCGCGATCTGCAACCATCCACGACTGACATGTGGAATGAAGGAGTCCAATTCGAGCTACGTTGTAACGTCTTTGATCAATTCTAATAGGGTGACCACTTCCAGTGAATTTTCTCAGGTGATGTACCGGGTCCCAGCTAATGAACCAAATGTTACATCAATTAGATTGCTTGTCGTTGGGGATGTTCATCCGGATGAGTAAAGTCAATCTACATGTACAAAGGCGTTTCGTATGAGTAATGAAAATCAACCGGCCAGCAATTAATTCATATCCGACTACCACCCCCCTGGTATGTACTGAAGTTTCGATTTTAACTTTAGGTGGTTAAAATTCTATAGTGCAACACCTAACAGGGGATTAGGTGAACCCCTGTCTTGGTCCACATTTCGATATGTATGTAAATAAATACCGAAATATAACGTTTCCATCCGAAAAGCGTTCACCTCTGGGACTGGAAAAAGCAGTGCTTATCCTGGAAATACACTCGTACTGAACACAAGCTCTTAACATTAGAGTTACCTTTGTTCATTGCACAGGTCTGATGAACATGAATAGAAGGAGCTAATGAATATGCTTTTAGTGGTCAACACAAATAAGTTACGGTCACATCAAAGTGAGAAATAAGTCTAACGTGTTCCGCAGCGTTGCTTTGGTTGCAATATAGGAAGGCCCAGTTGATCATCAATTAAGAGGTCCTCCCAAACTTACCTTAGCGTAGTGGGGAGATATAAGGTCGAACAGTCTTTTTAAACATTCGCACATATAGCAGCATCCCCCAATGTTTCCAAGAGGTTTAGTCGAATCCGGAGAATCCTATTACACAAAAGCATGTTGAGTCCTTTTAGAATGCACCAGTTTTGCGTAAACATCGGACGCGCGGCACTTTGGGTAGAGGTTTCCGGCCATTCCAAGGGCCCGTTTACACACAACTACACGAAGTAAAATTAGGTGTGAGGCTTAATTTCGGTCAGTTGACTTATTCCTATAAGAATCTGGCAAGTGTTCAATGACCAAAATGTTTTACCTGAATTGTCATCACACTTTGGATGAGGCAGATAATTACTAAGCCACGGGACCAGAATAATATCGAATGTTACACGTCCTACGACAAAAGTGAAAAGCTGTGTCCTTCGTTGAACAGCAGTAACTATCACACGGACCAGAATACTATCGTGCATGGATTCAACGGCGCTAGCTGACGTGCAGTCAAAATCGAAGCATCCGTGTACACCACGGGGGAGACTAGTCTGACAAGTATCCGTTGCTGACCAGTTGATTTAAGATGTTCACACAAATTACATTTGAACAAGTGGGTCGACTTTGCGCACCCGGATGAACGGCTCCTCCACAGCAGAAAGCAATCAAATTCACGTTACATTTGGGTGACTATCTAGGACCAGAGGTGGCTGTCCGATTAAAATTGATCAAAGGCGGAGTAACAGAGCTCGAAATGATTCCATGGGTCAGCCAAACTTCGCTATGTTCGCGCAAGATGGCTCAATGTCGTCCAAGAGTGTCATTTGAAAGGCAAACTTAGACAGGTTTCACCGACAAAAGCACCGAGAGAGCTTAAGCATCAGCGAATCCACTGCTAATCATCCAGTACTAACCAGCACTGAACGAATATCTGAACAAAAACCTGCCGCGATCTGCAACCATCCACGACTGACATGTGGAATGAAGGAGTCCAATTCGAGCTACGTTGTAACGTCTTTGATCAATTCTAATAGGGTGACCACTTCCAGTGAATTTTCTCAGGTGATGTACCGGGTCCCAGCTAATGAACCAAATGTTACATCAATTAGATTGCTTGTCGTTGGGGATGTTCATCCGGATGAGTAAAGTCAATCTACATGTACAAAGGCGTTTCGTATGAGTAATGAAAATCAACCGGCCAGCAATTAATTCATATCCGACTACCACCCCCCTGGTATGTACTGAAGTTTCGATTTTAACTTTAGGTGGTTAAAATTCTATAGTGCAACACCTAACAGGGGATTAGGTGAACCCCTGTCTTGGTCCACATTTCGATATGTATGTAAATAAATACCGAAATATAACGTTTCCATCCGAAAAGCGTTCACCTCTGGGACTGGAAAAAGCAGTGCTTATCCTGGAAATACACTCGTACTGAACACAAGCTCTTAACATTAGAGTTACCCTTGTTCATTGCACAGGTCTGATGAACATGAATAGAAGGAGCTAATGAATATGCTTTTAGTGGTCAACACAAATAAGTTACGGTCACATCAAAGTGAGAAATAAGTCTAACGTGTTCCGCAGCGTTGCTTTGGTTGCAATATAGGAAGGCCCAGTTGATCATCAATTAAGAGGTCCTCCCAAACTTACCTTAGCGTAGTGGGGAGATATAAGGTCGAACAGTCTTTTTAAACATTCGCACATATAGCAGCATCCCCCAATGTTTCCAAGAGGTTTAGTCGAATCCGGAGAATCCTATTACACAAAAGCATGTTGAGTCCTTTTAGAATGCACCAGTTTTGCGTAAACATCGGACGCGCGGCACTTTGGGTAGAGGTTTCCGGCCATTCCAAGGGCCCGTTTACACACAACTACACGAAGTAAAATTAGGTGTGAGGCTTAATTTCGGTCAGTTGACTTATTCCTATAAGAATCTGGCAAGTGTTCAATGACCAAAATGTTTTACCTGAATTGTCATCACACTTTGGATGAGGCAGATAATTACTAAGCCACGGGACCAGAATAATATCGAATGTTACACGTCCTACGACAAAAGTGAAAAGCTGTGTCCTTCGTTGAACAGCAGTAACTATCACACGGACCAGAATACTATCGTGCATGGATTCAACGGCGCTAGCTGACGTGCATGGCACTTAAGGGAGCGTCCCACACCACCAGACTTAGTATCCAGTTCCCCGAGTAACCGGACTCACCTCTCCCATACTAGAGATTGGTACAAGCGTGATAAATAATTTTCCATCACATTGAGCGAAACCACACTTAATTTATAGGTATCCTTCTTGGACTGCACACCATCACTGCACACCAATTCGAGTAGTCCTGAGACTGGAAAATTCACCTCACTTCATGGGAGCACACCATTTGCAGTCTTACGCTTAAAATTCTTGTAAACACTCAAAACTCCACTCACATATTCCATTAATGCAGTTGATTCCGACGATTGCTGTTTTGCCAACGATAGGCGGAGGCCAATATTAATATACAGACGGTGATTTTCAGCGTCAAGTGTCTTCTGCAGATCCCTGCGCGTTCGCCTGCTCATATGGATGACGGGCCATAGGGAGCAGCCGGCTGTGCAGCAGCAACAGAGCAGACCACAGAATAACCATCGCACATGGGTTGGTAACGATTTTTCCAATCGATCGTTGACTTTCCGAATGGTTTCTTGAAACTCTTCCGGAGCTAATTTTCCATGTAGTTCATTGGGAAATTCCTCTTTGAATCGGTTATTCATTCCAAAACTACGATGAATAGAAATAAGAAAACCCATCTCATAAGGTAAGAGGAGGCCAATGTTGAATGAAACAACGGAAGCAGCATGACCGATGTCCCGATGTTTATAGTATTACTTAAGATAAAGAAAAAATCTAATTGACTAGCTGAGGTACTTTTCAGCGAACTTCTACAGCGCACGCGGAAATAAGCATGAAAAGTGATAATAGTGACTGCATTGCAAGGCGAGTAGTCATCAGTATTTTGCTATGTAACCATGAGACATTGGACACAGGATAATCTGCCGCATTGACCATGAAATGGACGCACTGAGTATGACTTACACTACATTCGTAAGTGGGTTAGTTGCACTCGATTAAGGCTATACGGACGCTGTAAGATCAAAAAGTGATCCACACATCAAGGGTAGGATTGAAGTAACTATTGGGTTCAGCCGCAACAACTGGCGACAACCCGAACCCACGATGTCAATTTCAGTAGATCAACTCCAATTAATTTTACAGCAACAACAGAAGCAGTTCGAAGAAGCTCAGATGAGGCTTGTTGAATCTCTGATGCGTAGTATGTCGGTGAACGCGACAAAAACGTTTGATCCTCTGTCTTCTTCCGAAGATGCTGCTGCCAGCTCACTCCAATTAACAGCAACAACAGAAGCAGTTAGAAGAAGCTCAGATGAGGCTTGTTGAATCTCTGATGCGTAGTATGTCGGTGAACGCGACGCGACAGGGTGAGCCTCCGTCTTCTTCCGCAGATGCTGCTGCCAGCTCAATTACCGAATTCAATTTTGATGCTGAATCTGGACGAACTTTCGAAAGTTGGTTCAAGAAATATGAAGACATGTTTCAAACCGACTTTGCTCAGTTTGATGATGCGTGGAAAGTTCGTCTGTTGCTGCGGAAACTGGGGACAGCTGAACACAATCGGTTCACAAATTTCATACTCCCCAAACACCCTCGTG
>NW_008751695.1:1669310-1688832 GCF_000715545.1 Opisthorchis viverrini
GAAGTCACCCGGTCGACGTAAATTCGTCACATTATGTATCAATGGCACACCAGTTACCCTCCAACTGGACACAGGTTCTGACCTCACTCTGATTTCAAAACGAACCTGGAACGTAATTGGAAGGCCACCAGTGGAACCCACAAACTGCACCGTTTGTAATGCATCTGGTGGAAGCCTCAAACTGACCGGGAAGCTGAACTGTTCCGTAATGTTCAAGGGGATTCAACTCAATGGTACTTGCTACTTCACGAACTATACAGGCCTTGATCTCTTGGGCCTGGATTAGATTAATGAGTTTCAACTGTTGGATGAACCCCTCAACGCCGTTTGTGACGAAACAACTGCAAATGGCTCCGGTACGTTCACAAGAACATCACGTCCTGACGATTTTGTGGTCGCCACAGTTACAGCCAAACCGGAGATCAGATGGAGCATACGCGACACAGCGACTATTCAGCTTCTGGCGTCCGGCAGCGGTAGCCCTCTCACCTCAGTGCAATTTGGTGAACCCTGCCAGCAGCCCGCAACGTTTCACCCGCGGTCGGAACCCTTCAGTTTACGGTCGCAGGTTCAGGCGGATCGTTCTACTGCTATCCGGAAAGTCAAGGAAGGGGGGCCGGCAGAAGGAACGTCATAACAGCCACACAAAGACCAGCCACTGATTCAAAGATATGGGGGATGCTCTCCACGGTGGACGCAGGGTCGACTATACCACATACGAGGCACACGTAAGATCATCAGCACAGCCGCGTCAAGTGAACCAACTTCAGCCATCAGACTGCGGTTCGGTGAGGGGACCACGTCGCATGGGAAGCCGGACAGCCGTGACATACCTCCCAAGTGGAGGGTACCGGCTCCAAGATCAGCCTGCTGGCAGCCCCAGGGACGGACCAACATGCGACAGAACCTCCATGAGTCGTCACAGTGGAGTTCAAAGCAGCAGTCCGTTGAATAGCCTTCTCAAGGGGGAGGTGTTCGGGGAGCAGCCGTCCCTAATAACCGAACATCACATCATTTGGACGGATATGTCACGTGCAGGACACCGGCCAGACGAAGGCATGCCCTGATTGGTCAGAATGCCAGCCAATCCGAGTAAAGCACCTTTGACTCGACGCTTCTCGCCCCCTCACGGACATTCTGGCACGACCTTGTGGAACACTCTGTGACTACCCTATAAATACAGTTGTAATAATTTTCCTTTGTCTCCATAAAGGGCTGTGTAGAGCTACCGTGCCTTTTGATATACCTTAGTGGGCGGAGCAGGAAGCCAAGGGACCGATACAGAGTTGCACGACCGTCCATCAAGACACAACAGGAGGGTAACGAAGAATAACAATGCCCCACATATTCACAGCGCACTACTCGCGAAATGGAAACTGCGGCCGAATAAAAGTCAATCTGTTACCTTACTGACCACGCGCAGTACAATAGATTCTTTTCGTTCGACTAAGTAGTCAATAAGCCTACGTTGAACTGCAGTCGCCACGACTATTAGCTGCATCTTGTGCGACAGTAAATCTTATAGGTCACGACTACTAAAGACCCGCCAGTGCAACACCTGTAAAATTGATAGTTTCGAAGAGCAAGAGCTTGTCACCGAGTCACACGAGAATAACTGCAGCCGATCGACTATTTCGTCCACTGCATTTCTGGCCGATGTTTTGGGACTTATGGATAAACAAACTCCAGTTACTGGTTAGCTGAAGACAGGCGGGTGAGCGTGGAGCCATTGGGCTTCTATCAGGAAGGTCAGATTCCTGAAATCAACTTCTGAACGCCCGGAACCTACTGCTCCACCAAAAGCTCAACTGGAAAGCCGGCAAGCATCGAGGCCAGTCAATCATTCGATCAACTCAGTAAAACCTGATGAGTGTTCTCTGCGCCACAGAAGCACGACCGAATGTGATCAGCATTCAGGCTTTCCACAGAGGCACGATCGATGTTGATGGGTGATCACTAACGCCTATCAGACAGCCTGGATCAATGTCAGAAAGTCCCCTTTAAGTAGCGTGGGGCCGTTGTAACTTTTGCACTCTCACGCTCTCTCACTCACTCGCTTGTTCGGAATATAGCTGTTGTGTTCTCTTCTGTGAGTCTTTACTTTCCGATACTAGGCACTGGAGCGGGTCAGCAGCAGATACCACGGGGCCGACGAATCAGCAGATATAACAGCTTCCCTCACTTTTCCGTCTTCGATATTAGTCGGTACAACGATCACCCTATAACCCAGCGTTAACGCACTGATAACTGACGAAATGTCCGAAAAAATTGATTCTTGACTAAATCCAACCGAGATTACCAGTCGGTTCAAAAGTTAGCTAACTACGGTTGCAAAATCTTGATAAGGATTTAAATCCTGTTCAAAAATGCACATACTTAGTATATTCTATATGACATTTTCATGCTAGATACTAAACTGCTTGGTAGAAGTCGTGCGTATTATTACTTTTTGGTGTGCTTTTGCGTTTTCAGACCACTACCTTCAGATATGTAACAATCAGAGCATTTTTGATCCGTTATATCGTTCACAAACATCACTAACGAAATACTGCCGGTTGTCAAAAATAAGTATCTATTTATCCTACGTAAACACATAATGACAACAACGAACTTCTATGGGGGTAGACTGATAGTTGTACATCCGCGCTAGAGTGGATCAAGGCCACTAACAAATTCGTCTTTCTTCTTAGAATAAAACATGATAACGGAATACTCGAAAGGACAAGGGACGTGCGGTCGCATTCAACCGTGTACTGTTTTAGGAAGAGCGCAATACGCCATCTCTTCAGTCCGCCTACGTATCCTTTTTACTCGAATGATCTGCCGATCTCGAAGATATCCAGTGTTGATTGGGTCGAGGCAGATGGGCTGAAAGCTGACAGCATTGCCTCTTTAACTCGCTTCCGTTCAACTTCCAAACAATCTTCGTCGTCCACATGACTGTGCGTTTCCAGTAGCTTTCTCGTCAGATCAGCTCGACACTTTTCAGCTAATGAAACTTATTGAAGTTGATGAACGGAGCTGCTCTCTTTTGACAAGCGTAGTGCTGGCTGGGAGCGAAGTGCTAAGCGGGCCCGCACGATGGCGTGATCAGAGTCAAGTTGCGTATCCCAGGAGGAACGACAATCCTTAACTGACAGCCATATGGTCCAACTGAATCCAGGACTGCTTTTTGGTAGGTAACCTTCCATTGACTCGGAGTGTGCGTTTGTGTTGCAAGTTCGTACTGGCCAGGAGTTTTTTGGTAGGTAACCTTCCAGTGACTCGGAGTGTGCGTTTGTGTTGCACGTTCGTACTGGCCAGGAGCAGACGATGATCTGCACACAACTGAAGAAGCTACTCTACATTATCCATACGCTCAGCACCGACTCCGAATCGACTACCTAATTGTGCTTATTCCGGACTTCGTCGTCCGACTTGAGTATTCATATCACCTGCCCGGGCTACTATATCCGTCCTTCTTGTTGACCGAAGCAGTCGTGACAGGTCTTGATGGAACCCGTTCTTTTCAGTCTCGAAATTGGGGCGTATGCTGATACGACAAACAAACACTGTTTACCGCATCGACCTGTGTTAATCTTAATTGAGCCATACAACCACAAGCACAAAGGCGACCGTTCACTGGAATCCAGTCCTGTAAGGCGCTTTCAGCCTACGGGGTGAGCGCAAATCTCACACCGTACATAACACGAGCCATTGCGTCAGGATCACTGGATGCCCAGAGTTAAATGTGGAACATCTGGGCTCGTCCTGAACGGCTTGAGAAGCACGACCGAAGTGCGGTGTTGTATGCGTGTTTCGTAGACACAAAATACATTGATAAAGAGGGAAAGCAAGGTTTCAGCGAGGAATGCTGTTGTCCAATCTGACATACAGTACGAACATTAAAAACTGCAACGTGGATCAGATCTTTTGAGGTTAGTAAATGATTATTTTGGCTTATTTTTATGGGCGACGGTCGAGACACAGAACAGTGGCTAGGGGATTGGCAGATGGGATGATTGCACTGCGTTATACAATGGGTGAGGAGGGAGTATGGAAGCCCGGTGAGCGAAGAGCTACAAAGGGAAAATGATATTTCCCGGTTGCCTAGGCCGAAGAAGGGGGGTTAGTTGGGGAACCCCACCTTGAGCCTCTGACTCAAAAGTCTAACCCACAAGGTAGTGGGATGATGTAGGGTTTTGTCCTAGGACCCTGCCCCTAGTCTCTGGCTCAAGAATCTGAACAGCGAGACAGCGGCTGTTAGGGTTTTCTTGGAGGACTTTTCCCGGAGCCCATGACTCAATAGTCTGACCCACTTGGCTGTAGGGGGCCGGTCTGGCCCGAGGTCACAGGGGGTAGGGCATTACTGTCTCACTCCTGATGCGGCTGCGCACAGCAGGTGCCTTTTGGGCAGCACCGGGCTCTTTGGTCTTAAAAATATTTCAACCATAATGAAGTATACGCCAGCGGTCACGGTCAACCGTTGGGCGACCAGTGTGCGGTTTTGGGGGCCGACTTCTTCTCACCCGTCATTCCACGGAGGGAGACAGCGTCGCTGCTTCCATAAATATGGACACACTGGTCACTCGGAGGAAACGCCTTGCTGTCTTCACACTCCCGACGCAGAGGATAGTACGACTTCACCTCCAGACCACCTTGTAATACCATTACTCGCAGTACGGGGACTCGCTGTCCTTCGTCTGGCTGCTCCCCGTTGGCCTTCTTGGCATGGTTGAACCTTTAGGAACTGAGTTCCAGCCAGTATAGCCCGCAGGATCATTGCAGCCCAAAAGCCCGACCACCACGACAAGGTGACAGCTTTGGGTCCGGTTGTAAACTCTTACATGATGAGAAGTGTTGGGATACAAAGCACGAAGTATATTTACTAACTTCAGCCGCATTTCTCTTTAGCAAAGTATACGTTAAAGACCCGTCTATTCACGTCGAGAAGCGCACTTGCCGGTCGGCATTACGTACACCGTTGTAAATAGATTTGGCGTACCGTGAAGATGTTATCGGTGTACTCCTTACCCGAGCGAAACACTGCTTGGTGTTATCGCGGTTGGGCGTCGCGGTATTACTGAAACAAGTAGCTGCGTTGTGACAGGCTTAATTCTTATTCCCGTGTGGTTAGAACGGTTGCCTCGTCTATCTTTTTGAAGAGGTATGATGGCTAATTATCCCTAGTTGTCTGGAACGCGTTCTTGTTCAAACACTCTAGAGTGATGCACCACCGTTTCAACATTGAGCTAGTGGAAGCCCGTCTGGCCCAGCGGCGCTTCAAGGTACGAAGGCACACTAGTACTCATCAACTGAGGTAGGATGTAATAACACAAACTACATGTCCAGCTGAGTGGGTCAGATGAGAGACATAGATGGAGAGGCTGGTTGATTACTAAACTGTTATTGAAAATATTCTGTCCAGCGATCTGGAACGCTGGATTTTGTCATACATAATATTTTCCGTATTATATTCAATTACGTGACCAACAGACAGTGTCCTGGGCCCTGTATTCGGCTTAGCTGAAACAGAGTGCGTGCATTCTCCACTGCAATAGCCTCCCCTATTTCTTGAGCCTCCCTATTCACACAAAAAGTCCAACAGGACATCTGGTCAAAGTATATTGTGTCCCAACTTTAAACGAAATGACAGTGATGTCTCTGGGACTTAGTGGTATTTGAGTGTGCGAGAGCATCCCAACGTCACACAGCAGTTTTTATCTATTCCCAGTTACGACTAATGTCTCAGAGCGCTTTCAAGCGCTCCAAATCCTGGTATCATTTCAGATAGGTTTGCCAAGCAATTGATATATTTATTGCTGGGCAACGTACTGCTTTTGATACTCAGGCTTCTTCATTTCATCAGGTTGGTAAAGTTTTAAGGCAGACAAAGAACCGACCAGTAAGACTTCTTACAACTAGCCATCTTAATCAGGACTGAAAATTAGTCGGAACTTCTTATTTTCTGGTTATTGTCAGTGGATAACACTTGCAACAGATGGAGAGAACTATCACCAAAGTTAAATTAGGATTTTGAGGCATTTGTTCCTGTGGCTTCGACAACTTTGATGAACTATTCCTCTTGGGTGTCGTCTGTGTGAGAGGGTGCAAGAACAATTCAATCGTGGTTGCGGAGCTTAGGTGAATTTTACACTGGTTGTAACTTATAACCAGACTATTTCATTGATAACCGCGCGCCCCCGGCTGATCCACATTGCTCTCAATAAGCTTGTCAATGCTACGCCTCTATTCTGGGATGTTTGGCGATTTCCACCGCCCCGACCACCAGTCACTGTAGTGATAATCCTAATTCTCGTCACGAAACTTCCATTTATCCCAAATATAGTTTGTGTCACCTGTCTAGTTCATGGCCTGTAATCGCCAAGTCCTCAACGATCGCCTGACGTTCATCCGCGTTTCTTGGTAGTCCGCTTAGCACCACTTGTGCTCTAGTGTACAACTCCCTGGCCATGTGACCTGTGAAGTTTTTACACTTTACTTTGTATACACAGTCCCGTCTTACCAACCAGGAGGCGATATTTTTATTAAACCGGCACCCAGCGCAAGCCGTTCCATTCAGACGTTTCGATTCCGTATGGGGCGCGATGGCTCAAGTGTTTAGAGCGCAATTTACTGACCGGAAGGTCCGTGGCTCGAACCCGACCGCTGCCTCTCGAATTCTCCTGTCTAGGCTTGGGCAACCTGGCAGTATCCCGGCCCTCGTTCTTTCTTCGGGTAGCATGGCAGCTAGGCACCAAAAGGATGTTACAGCTGAGCGATTTTGTATGGGATGACTTCGGTTCCGACGGAATACATGTTGGGTTTCGGTGTTGGGGCCAACAACCTTCTTAGATGCGGCTTAATTAATCCACTGAATATTCACTTTTTTGGAGCCCCTTTTTTCACCTCAACTTGAGCTGTTGGCGGTCCGCCCCGTGCCCACAGCGCTCTTACTCGACTTAACATGGTTAAAAAGTTACTGGTGCATACCAGCTTCAAGTGTGTTGATAAACAGTCTTGGGATGTTTGCTTAACTCGTGGCTCAGAAACGGGAAGTTGGTTTTTGGGCTTACCTGGGAGAGCCTACATCGGACGAGGGCACCATCCACATTAATGTGTATTCATGAATGATCGGCAGTCAAGCATTTAACCCTTTTCTATCGGTCTCTCATCAAAGTCATCAGCAGTAACGCTCCGGTAAGATATGGGTGCTCAAATGCCATAAAACACCGAGGAAAGGAAGCTCTACTGAAGAGCAGAAAGAGAAGAGAAAGCTGGAGAGTCCGTACGTACAAGGCCTACATACTTGAGAAATGCCATCAGGAGTAAGGTGCCAGCAGTTTTGGACAACACTAGGATAAACACATCTGGGCATCAAGGCAAAGTGAAAGGCAAACAAACCCAACTTCCTTTGCGAACTTCGCGCGATATAAGTTCAGCGCACAACGACAGGCGTACTTTAGCTAGACAGTCTGGTAGGAAACGATAGCATGCGTGTCATGTCCCTCAGGGTTTCCGATCACCTGTAAACAGGATCAGGTGGGTCAAAACCAGGAAGACACGAAGATCTCACAGTGCTGTTTGACAGCTTTCGTTTCAAGTTTCTATTTCGTGGCCTGTCCTCCGCCAGCCCTTCACCAACAATCCCTCGGAACAGAAGACAACGCTCTTTTCTGCAGATGGTGGCATGGCATATGTATCACATGTTTCAAAAAACTCAATCTCAATCTGCTGCAATAAAAAATAGGATTCGTACCAAATACCCGTTTACGCACTACTCACTGCGTACACTTTAATCTTACTGTGCTACGAGTGCAGTGATCAAACCTTTCAAGACGCCCAAGATCCTCTGATCCGAGGGGTCGAGTCTCGCAACTGTGGATTCAAACCGTTCTCACAGCTACCTTGTATAGGCGACCCTTCGGTTTCAGCGAAATTCGGTTGACAGTACATATGACGCTAGTTGGTAAATTCTGCTCGCGCCCTGATTATCCACGTATTTTAATGCAACCACGGCTTATGCAGCCGCCAAGATACGTAAACCAACTGGGAAAGTAAGGTCTTTCATCTTGAAGTTTCAGAGACACAGGAGGATAGGAAACCTCAAACTAAAGCCCTTAGGAGATGCAAAACACATGCCAAAACATGAGATCACCCGATATTCTGGTTAAGGTACTTTGCCCAGATAAATAACTGTCACGAACAAAGACGTCGTCCGTACAATCCAAATATATTAATCTCTCTTCAGACGTTATCTCGAAACCTAGATTCTCGGTCGCTTAAAGTGCGCACTCCATGTTGGTGCCAAACTGAACAAAAAAGAGACTGATTCCCCATTATTGTTTTCACCTTCCACCTTCAATGCAACGACACATATATAATGACACAACATGGTCAACCACAGACATGCATCGGGCGAAAACGCGCACATCAGAACGCAGTTCCGGCTCAACTCACAACAGCCCGAACAATGCACATCACAATCCGGTATTGGATTTACCAGCGCACAACGTCGCAAGCGTCAATTCCCGCTGGTTATCCGAATTATCGACGATAAAGTGTTAATCAACTGGAAGCCATATCAAAACGATAAGTCCCCAACTTTTGACCTATTTTCGTTTTGAGGTCTTATATTACTCAAGGTGCACCCAGCTTTTGTACTATACCTGCACTCTTGTAAGCATACATTTCACTAGTGGGTATTATCTTCGGTTTAGTGATCGGTTAGTTACAAACAGACGCACTAGTAATTGGGTCAATCCTGGCTCACATGCGTCCTTCAAAAGGTCACGAAACTAGAGTTGACATCTTATTAACATACTGTTCATCAAGGTCGTATTCGCGTCACGATGTTGACGCGTGATTGTGAGACACAAAACAGGTACAGATATGAAATCGATTGGAGTAATTAAGCGGAAGGGAAACCGTTACAATAGTACAACCCTGACGAACTCCACTAGCTATCGGGAGGCTTCTCACTAGTCCAATACACAGCCTAACCCGACAGGAGTTATGGGAATAAAGGACATGGGGAATGCTCATGAACTTAAATATTGCCCCCCCCCCTGGACAAGAATATGCGGAAGAGCTAATATATTAGCAGATTCAAGGACTCCTCTAAAGTCTAGGAATCATAGTCATCATCATCATCGACAGCATAACGTCAGTGTTCAACATCGATGCTTCACTGCCGTACAACCATGATTTAGTTGAAAGCTTTATTGTGAAGAAATGGGGATGGGACTTAGTGCTGGCTTACTACTTCATACCCCCAAACACTCACTCAGGCGATGTGAATAGAAACTGACAACAAGAACGCCACTGACATCGGTTGGCAGCCATATCTTGCAGCGTCTCCAACCAGGCGCCGTGGGGATCACGTAGTCCCCATCCTGAAAGGCGAGTAGCACCGACAGCACTCATAGGTTTCGTGACTTCTTTCATACGCCTCTACCAGGTCAAGGGTTGGCAACCTCTCTGCTTTCCAACCAGGGTGGGGATCACGTAGTCCCCATCCTGAAAGGCGAGTAGCACCGACAGCACTCATAGGTTTCGTGACTTCTTTCATACGCCCGCCTCAGGTCAAGGGTTGGCAACCTCTCTGCTTCCGCGACTCTGAATTCGGCATGGAAAACAGCACTCTTTTCGGCAAACGATGGCCAGACATACGCAACACATGTCCCAACCAACGCAGCTTCTGAAGCTGGACACATTCTTCAATGGAAGTACCCGTTGCACAACCAGACACTCGCTTGTTAACAGCCTCGTTACGGATACGCTGACCCCAATCCACACGAGCTACGGTCCTCAGACAACGATTGTCGAACACCTGAAGACGTCTTAGTTCCACCGCCCAAACAGGCCAAGTCTCACAGCCATACAACAAAACAGTCCACGCTGTAGCTTGACACACAGGTTACTTGAGATTCAGGGATACACCACTTTGATGCCATAGGTGTCTCAAATTAGCAAACGCGACCCGAGCCTTTCAGATTCGTGCATTGACATCATCCGTCACACTACAAATGGAACTAATACAACATTCCAGATAGGTAAAACGCTCCACAACTTCGAGTGCTTCCCCCTGGACTGTAAGTAGAGTGTTGAGTGACTGTATATCCAGGAGCATGACGTTATACTTTGTAGGTGCAAAGTGCATGCCAAAGGACGGGATAACTTTGGTCAGTTCATCCAAGAACACTTGCGCCTCCTTCTCCTCTTCCAAGATGAGGACGATTTCGTCTGCATATTCCAGATCGACAAGTTTGGGAAAACTGCCAATGTTGGTTGTTGGCGGAACAAGTGGCGCTGATCAAGCACTTGACGTAATGGAAAG
This sequence comes from Opisthorchis viverrini, assembly GCF_000715545.1. NCBI lineage: Eukaryota > Metazoa > Platyhelminthes > Trematoda > Opisthorchiida > Opisthorchiidae > Opisthorchis > Opisthorchis viverrini. The sequence goes on from NW_008751695.1 coordinate 1,679,629, forward strand.
ATAAGCCTGACAAATCCTTTGCCAAGTCGAAATACTACTTGGTGCTATCGTACTTGCGTCTCACGTGCTTAAGATAGGCGTCACAATATAGAGGAGGCCATCAACCATGTTGCGACTGGCGAGACTTATAACCCTATGGTTGGACCATCGATGACTAACATCTACGTGGTCGATTTGGTCACATTATTGTTTAGCAGTAAGGTAACTTCAGGTAGCGCCAAAAACCCAATGATGATGAAGGACTTGTAAAAAGCGTTATCTAAAATGAACCTGCCACCGAATCATTCACATGAACTACGGCTTCCTACTCGGACATTGAAATCTGCTATTATGACCATACCTGGACCTCTCCTGGTAAACAGAAAGGATGGTTATCTTTCCGGCTTTTTTTCACGGAATCAAGCAACAGTTAGTTAGCTCGAAAGAAAAAACAATGAACAAAGGGCGATTAATACTCTGACCAGCGCGAGACCTTATGGAAGTGGACAAACGAATGTCACCGAAGCAACTGCTTATGGATATCCAATAAAGCGTTGAAGCCTAAGCTCAACACTTGAGGGACACGCGAACACCGATGTAATCATCTACGGCTGTTGAAGTCACTTGATAGATAATAAATTGATAATAAGATAATCATTCAGTTGCCGAGGATAGGGTGTTTCAGCTGCTACAGTTTCTGTCTAAGGAAAATGGGAGGGCGCGAGAGACATAGCCAAACATCGGAGGCCATGGTATGAGCAGTTATTTCTAGAAACTGGACAAAAACAGACTCAAGGCGACCGCTTCGATAGACGAGCACCACTGACTACGTGATTACGCCATGTCTGCCAGTGTCGTCACCCATTGGTGAATTGAGTTGCCAACCGGACTCAGTTTACTGGTTATTCTCCATAATTAGACTGTCCGCCCCTTCGTCACTTCCACTCAGAACAGGCATGGATGAAGATAGCTCCACGAGGCACACAGTCATCGGGCATACGAATTACACCTTTCAATCAGTGTAAACCATGAAGTGAGCTACTCATTTCATGCTCCTAGAACTATCTAACGTTCCTCAGCACTGCTAATTCGATACTCCCACCAGACACAACCACTGCTTCGGGACCAGCCTTCGTACGTCCCCTGTGCGTAGAGGCTAATTTTCTTATCCATAAAGCAGTATGGATCGCGAGTCCACTGTCTACATGATGCCCTTGACAGGCAAACTGACTTCAGGCCGGTGCCATAGATGTCTGATGTGGGAAAAAGTCCTCCTGGCCTTCCCGATTCGAGGACTGACCTCGTCCCCAGCCTTTCCAGTGGAAATTGTATTAACTGCCAAGCAAATGAATTTACGGATCAACTGGATAGGATCATCTGCCAGCACGAAAAATCGTTTTGCTGTAGCACCCTTTCAGTGCCTGCCTACCTGCCATACCACCAGAAGGAAGCACGAGGGCTAGGACACTGCCAGGTTGCTCGAGCCCAGACAGGAGAAATCGGGAGGCAGAGGCCGGGTTCGAACCACGGCTCTTCCGGTCAGCGGATTCGCGCTCTAACTATTTGAGCCACCTCGCCATCTGCAAGCATGAGGTTTGGATTTGACCCCAACCAGTCTTGCGGTAGCACTTTACTCCTTGCAAGTGTGAGGCGCATACCAAAGTGCGCGAGGGAATTATTTAGGCTATTCAAATGATTTGCATCTTTGAAGGGTCTGGACCAAGGATAGTAATATTGTCCGCATGCTCATCGGACGAGGGCACCATCCACATTAATGTGTATTCATGAATGATCGGCAGTCAAGCATTTAACCCTTTTCTATCGGTCTCTCATCAAAGTCATCAGCAGTAACGCTCCGGTAAGATATGGGTGGTCAAATGCCATAAAACACCGAGGAAAGGAAGCTCTACTGAAGAGCAGAAAGAGAAGAGAAAGCTGGAGAGTCCGTACGTACAAGGCCTACATACTTGAGAAATGCCATCAGGAGTAAGGTGCCAGCAGTTTTGGACAACACTAGGATAAACACATCTGGGCATCAAGGCAAAGTGAAAGGCAAACAAACCCAACTTCCTTTGCGAACTTCGCGCGATATAAGTTCAGCGCACAACGACAGGCGTACTTTAGCTAGACAGTCTGGTAGGAAACGATAGCATGCGTGTCATGTCCCTCAGGGTTTCCGATCACCTGTAAACAGGATCAGGTGGGTCAAAACCAGGAAGACACGAAGATCTCACAGTGCTGTTTGACAGCTTTCGTTTCAAGTTTCTATTTCGTGGCCTGTCCTCCGCCAGCCCTTCACCAACAATCCCTCGGAACAGAAGACAACGCTCTTTTCTGCAGATGGTGGCATGGCATATGTATCACATGTTTCAAAAAACTCAATCTCAATCTGCTGCAATAAAAAATAGGATTCGTACCAAATACCCGTTTACGCACTACTCACTGCGTACACTTTAATCTTACTGTGCTACGAGTGCAGTGATCAAACCTTTCAAGACGCCCAAGATCCTCTGATCCGAGGGGTCGAGTCTCGCAACTGTGGATTCAAACCGTTCTCACAGCTACCTTGTATAGGCGACCCTTCGGTTTCAGCGAAATTCGGTTGACAGTACATATGACGCTAGTTGGTAAATTCTGCTCGCGCCCTGATTATCCACGTATTTTAATGCAACCACGGCTTATGCAGCCGCCAAGATACGTAAACCAACTGGGAAAGTAAGGTCTTTCATCTTGAAGTTTCAGAGACACAGGAGGATAGGAAACCTCAAACTAAAGCCCTTAGGAGATGCAAAACACATGCCAAAACATGAGATCACCCGATATTCTGGTTAAGGTACTTTGCCCAGATAAATAACTGTCACGAACAAAGACGTCGTCCGTACAATCCAAATATATTAATCTCTCTTCAGACGTTATCTCGAAACCTAGATTCTCGGTCGCTTAAAGTGCGCACTCCATGTTGGTGCCAAACTGAACAAAAAAGAGACTGTGATTCCCCATTATTGTTTTCACCTTCCACCTTCAATGCAACGACACATATATAATGACACAACATGGTCAACCACAGACATGCATCGGGCGAAAACGCGCACATCAGAACGCAGTTCCGGCTCAACTCACAACAGCCCGAACAATGCACATCACAATCCGGTATTGGATTTACCAGCGCACAACGTCGCAAGCGTCAATTCCCGCTGGTTATCCGAATTATCGACGATAAAGTGTTAATCAACTGGAAGCCATATCAAAACGATAAGTCCCCAACTTTTGACCTATTTTCGTTTTGAGGTCTTATATTACTCAAGGTGCACCCAGCTTTTGTACTATACCTGCACTCTTGTAAGCATACATTTCACTAGTGGGTATTATCTTCGGTTTATTGATCGGTTAGTTACAAACAGACGCACTAGTAATTGGGTCAATCCTGGCTCACATGCGTCCTTCAAAAGGTCACGAAACTAGAGTTGACATCTTATTAACATACTGTTCATCAAGGTCGTATTCGCGTCACGATGTTGACGCGTGATTGTGAGACACAAAACAGGTACAGATATGAAATCGATTGGAGTAATTAAGCGGAAGGGAAACCGTTACAATAGTACAACCCTGACGAACTCCACTAGCTATCGGGAGGCTTCTCACTAGTCCAATACACAGCCTAACCCGACAGGAGTTATGGGAATAAAGGACATGGGGAATGCTCATGAACTTAAATATTACCCCCCCCCTGGACAAGAATATGCGGAAGAGCTAATATATTAGCAGATTCAAGGACTCCTCTAAAGTCTAGGAATCATAGTCATCATCATCATCGACAGCATAACGTCAGTGTTCAACATCGATGCTTCACTGCCGTACAACCATGATTTAGTTGAAAGCTTTATTGTGAAGAAATGGGGATGGGACTTAGTGCTGGCTTACTACTTCATACCCCCAAACACTCACTCAGGCGATGTGAATAGAAACTGACAACAAGAACGCCACTGACATCGGTTGGCAGCCATATCTTGCAGCGTCTCCAACCAGGCGCCGTGGGGATCACGTAGTCCCCATCCTGAAAGGCGAGTAGCACCGACAGCACTCATAGGTTTCGTGACTTCTTTCATACGCCTCTACCAGGTCAAGGGTTGGCAACCTCTCTGCTTCCGCGACTCTGAATTCGGCATGGAAAACAGCACTCTTTTCGGCAAACGATGGCCAGACATACGCAACACATGTCCCAACCAATGCAGCTTCTGAAGCTGGACACATTCTTCAATGGAAGTACCCGTTGCACAACCAGACACTCGCTTGTTAACAGCCTCGTTACGGATACGCTGACCCCAATCCACACGAGCTACGGTCCTCAGACAACGATTGTCGAACACCTGAAGACGTCTTAGTTCCACCGCCCAAACAGGCCAAGTCTCACAGCCATACAACAAAACAGTCCACGCTGTAGCTTGACACACAGGTTACATGAGATTCAGGGATACACCACTTTGATGCCATAGGTGTCTCAAATTAGCAAACGCGACCCGAGCCTTTCAGATTCGTGCATTGACATCATCCGTCACACTACAAATGGAACTAATACAACATTCCAGATAGGTAAAACGCTCCACAACTTCGAGTGCTTCCCCCTGGACTGTAAGTAGAGTGTTGAGTGACTGTATATCCAGGAGCATGACGTTATACTTTGTAGGTGCAAAGTGCATGCCAAAGGACGGGATAACTTTGGTCAGTTCATCCAAGAACACTTGCGCCTCCTTCTCCTCTTCCAAGATGAGGACGATTTCGTCTGCATATTCCAGATCGACAAGTTTGGGAAAACTGCCAATGTTGGTTGTTGGCGGAACAAGTGGCGCTGATCAAGCACTTGACGTAATGGAAAGATAAGCCTGACAAATCCTTTGCCAAGTCGAAATACTACTTGGTGCTATCGTACTTGCGTCTCACGTGCTTAAGATAGGCGTCACAATATAGAGGAGGCCATCAACCATGTTGCGACTGGCGAGACTTATAACCCTATGGTTGGACCATCGATGACTAACATCTACGTGGTCGATTTGGTCACATTATTGTTTAGCAGTAAGGTAACTTCAGGTAGCGCCAAAAACCCAATGATGATGAAGGACTTGTAAAAAGCGTTATCTAAAATGAATCTGCCACCGAATCATTCACATGAACTAAGGCTTCCTACTCGGACATTGAAATCTGCTATTATGACCATACCTGGACCTCTCCTGGTAAACAGAAAGGATGGTTATCTTTCCGGCTTTTTTTCACGGAATCAAGCAACAGTTAGTTAGCTCGAAAGAAAAAACAATGAACAAAGGGCGATTAATACTCTGACCAGCGCGAGACCTTATGGAAGTGGACAAAAGAATGTCACCGAAGCAACTGCTTATGGATATCCAATAAAGCGTTGAAGCCTAAGCTCAACACTTGAGGGACACGCGAACACCGATGTAATCATCTACGGCTGTTGAAGTCACTTGATAGATAATAAATTGATAATAAGATAATCATTCAGTTGCCGAGGATAGGGTGTTTCAGCTGCTACAGTTTCTGTCTAAGGAAAATGGGAGGGCGCGAGAGACATAGCCAAACATCGGAGGCCATGGTATGAGCAGTTATTTCTAGAAACTGGACAAAAACAGACTCAAGGCGACCGCTTCGATAGACGAGCACCACTGACTACGTGATTACGCCATGTCTGCCAGTGTCGTCACCCATTGGTGAATTGAGTTGCCAACCGGACTCAGTTTACTGGTTATTCTCCATAATTAGACTGTCCGCCCCTTCGTCACTTCCACTCAGAACAGGCATGGATGAAGATAGCTCCACGAGGCACACAGTCATCGGGCATACGAATTACACCTTTCAATCAGTGTAAACCATGAAGTGAGCTACTCATTTCATGCTCCTAGAACTATCTAACGTTCCTCAGCACTGCTAATTCGATACTCCCACCAGACACAACCACTGCTTCGGGACCAGCCTTCGTACGTCCCCTGTGCGTAGAGGCTAATTTTCTTATCCATAAAGCAGTATGGATCGCGAGTCCACTGTCTACATGATGCCCTTGACAGGCAAACTGACTTCGCCGGTGCCAAGATGTCTGATGTGGGAAAAAGTCCCCCCGGCCTTCCCGATTCGAGGACTGACCTCGTCCCCAGCCTTTCCAGTGGAAATTGTATTAACTGCCAAGCAAATGAATTTACGGATCAACTGGATAGGATCATCTGCCAGCACGAAAAATCGTTTTGCTGTAGCACCCTTTCAGTGCCTGCCTACCTGCCATACCACCAGAAGGAAGCACGAGGGCTAGGACACTGCCAGGTTGCTCGAGCCTAGACAGGAGAAATCGGGAGGCAGAGGCCGGGTTCGAACCACGGCTCTTCCGGTCAGCGGATTCGCGCTCTAACTGTTTGAGCCACCTCGCCATCTGCAAGCATGAGGTTTGGATTTGACCCCAACCAGTCTTGCGGTAGCACTTTACTCCTTGCAAGTGTGAGGCGCATACCAAAGTGCGCGAGGGAATTATTTAGGCTATTCAAATGATTTGCATCTTTGAAGGGTCTGGACCAAGGATAGTAATATTGTCCGCATGCTCAATGTCTCCCCTGGGAGCATTTCAACCCCCGAGGCTTCAGAAGCAGGCGGAGAAATTTCAAGCAGCACATCAATAAAAAAGTTGAAGAGGAATGGTGAAAGACGGTAGCGTCACAATGGTTTTCACATGACGTTCTTGTGCCATTTTTTGAAGACTGGAAACACGGTGGAAGTGCGCCATGCCAGGACCCAAATAGCTCTGTCTAGGCCTGGGACCTATTTCCTGACAGCATTCCGACCCACGTGCAATCACAGATTACACGACTACTAATGACCCCATGCCACATCGCGTCGTTTGGTGCCTTCGATTGAATCACCCAAGTCGCTGCATACTGCAGAGCGGGTGAGTAAAAACGAGCTACTGCTGATAACTTTCTCATTTACATTTCACCAGTTCGTTTCTTCCCTATTATCGGCACCTGAAACACAAGCACCAAGTAGGCCTTTGAGCTGGCACCATTGCGTCCAGTGCCTGAGCAACGCAGCACAAAACTTACTACTGATCGACAGTCGCACTTTCTTCCGACTAACAAATAGCCATGAACCTTGTGGATAATGCGATCCTTTTAAATATTCTTGGATAAAGAATGTCCTTCAAATTCACAAACGATCCTGGTGAACTGTGTCGTGCATCAGAAATCTAGGTTTCGAATTCGTGCCTGAGGAGGTTGATGGATGGGATCACAAAGACACCGTTTGGCCCCTTGACGAATATTTGTTCGCGTAACGTACTCTAACCAGTAGACCAAAGGCCGTCCCACTTTTACCATGCGTTTTGCACCTTCAAAGAATTCGTTCAGGTTCTTTAAGACGAAGAACTTGGACCTGTCGATTGATTCACCATATAACAGGTATCCATGGAATTCGGTTTTCCACACGCATTGCCTATGAGGATTAAAAACAACTTCAGGAACGACATAGCGGGTTTCTCCTAATCTCCAATCTGTCTTCAGGTCTTACCCACAAACTGGTCAGTGATGGTGGTCCCTACTCTCTGTGCTTCCATTAACGAGGAACAGAACGTGTAAGTAGCAAAACGATGAGCTATATGGAGTACGAACTATATAAAGTATGGGAAGAAAAATGCATTGAAACATCTCACTCCAACACCCATCTCAATGCATACATATACAACGATCAAGAATACCACTTCACCGCACATATTATGTCGTCGCATTTGCCAACTATGATTTGAACAAAAGTGGGCTACTTAGGGGCGCGTAGCTTTATTAGATCAGGAAAGTAACATTAATTAATGTTAATATTAATATATTAGCTGTTCCTGCGGCAACTCACATCGTGATATCTCCACAACCCTTTATTATAACTGGCTCCGGTCGTATTTCATAGTGCATCGAGGGCAGGAATGTGACGAGGTCTATCTCTCCCGGCTCACTCATCGAGCCGACGTCTTCACGGACATGGTATGGGCGCGACCGCAGGCCGAGGAGCTAACCGCACATTTTTGAAGGTGAGTAATGAAATGATTGGAGTACTTTCAGTTCAATTTTCAGACCGAATTGCAACATGAGGGAGAAATGTCCCAAAGATTCCAAGGGCTTCTTGTGGATCAAGAACAGTCATTTCTCCCCCTACTATATGCGCCAATGAAGTTGATATTTACTAAGGGTTTGGACGTATGCTGCCTATCTTGTATCGGCGTTTTGTGCGGAACTGCTTTTGTTTTTCCTCACGTAGGATTTTCACACATTTTAGGAGGTTTCTGGTAGGCTGACAGGCTTATCCACTTGTTTCGTGCGTACCTTGCAACTTTAATTCTCACCTTTTCAAGCTTCAGTCCCACCTGTGCGAAAGTGGCTTGAATTAGCATGGGGCTTCATGATTATATGCTCCGACTGATCACGGCGAACTGAAGCAGCCTGTGGTGTTTTGCAAATGAATGTTACATTTTCCCCATTTTCTACTCTCTTCATATAAACTTGAATTGCAATTTGTAAACACTGTACACGTATCATGACATTTTGTTTTATTGTACCAATAATTACATTAAAATCGAAAATGGTGAAATACACAATTTCTTGGTGCGACTTCCCTGCTTTTTGCTCATTCAGTGAAATTGCATCCGATTGGACTGATTGCTGTTTGCTGAAGTCGTGGGATTGGATTATTGTGTTTGTCTGTGATAACTTCCTACCGTGGTATTTACTTCTAACACTCGAACTATCAGCGGAGAATATCCTTCTTACTCTGGATATATTCTTCGCCGCCGAATACGATTACTGCATAACATCTCGTGTATCGGCATTATTGGACCCCCAATTTAGTGAGTCTGTTCCATTCACTTATCCATTTCTTATTGCCATTTGTTATTTCTAAGCTGATATTTTGATTGTATACTTTATTGAACACGCATACTTAGGTCCTTGTCCGCTACATGATTGGTGAGCCCTATTTTTTATTGTCATTTTCTCTGCAGTACTCCCATAGGTTTCCGTCAGTCCGATTTTTTTTCTCCACGCATTTATTTCATTATAATGGCCTCTGAAGAAAGGCAAGCACATGAGGTAGACAACGTCATACATGTCAAGTTGCCAGAATTCTGTTCTCGCGACCCTCGTCTCTGGTTCTCTCAGCTCGAGGCTATATTCGAATCTCGACGCATCACCT
>NW_008751695.1:1689196-1701555 GCF_000715545.1 Opisthorchis viverrini
CATTATTGGACCCCCAATTTAGTGAGTCTGTTCCATTCACTTATCCATTTCTTATTGCCATTTGTTATTTCTAAGCTGATATTTTGATTGTATACTTTATTGAACACGCCTACTCAGGCCCTTTTCTGCTACAAACTCTTTCACTCGTTGTCTCCCTCAGGCCCCAGCAGCTCCAGATAGATAGTCAAACCGCAAGACTAAAAACAGGGTTTTTGCTGCAGCCTATGCCAGCGTCCGATCTGTAAACTTCTGGCGCTCTTATTCCCGACTAACACAATCCATATCACAAAGCTCCAGTCTTTCTACCGCACCCGCAGTGAAGGTAGTGTAAGCCTTTTTGAACTTTCGGAAAATCCTCTTATCAACAGCATTCGTGTGTGTCAGCTTGGATCCCGGCCTCCATATCCCCATGATTTTGCTACCCAAATTTTCTTCCATGATTTATCATGCTCCCCTGCGGTATCGTGGCCTCAAGGGGACCCGATTCTTACTTATGCCCTGTTTGAACAAAGCTTGGCAAACAGGTTTTTCACCGTTGGCCCAGCAAACACACGGCGGAGACGTAGTGAGAAGATCTTCAATCTCAGAGAGCACACATTCATTAGGCAAATTTTTTTCTTATTTCGGGTAGTGGCTGCGTAGGATGGCTTTCCTCCGACGGTTGTCCACGCTCCTGCTAGAACCCAGTTCAGAGCACTACTAGACATATAGTTATGCGGTTCCTCGCGCTGGCAGGCATACTGCTCTTCCGTGAGAACACAAAGAGCAGTGCTAAACCCTTTTTAACCTGTGCTTTTCAGGTGAACGACAGCCGCTGAATGACAAGAACAAAACCGTCCCGGGAAACGTTAGAGCAAACTCTCAGCCTGATAACACACCCGGCTCTCGTTCCGGTTAGACCAGCCCACACAAATCTTCTGGGATATGAACTGTCATATCTGCCCCAACGGTAGTGTCGCATTCAGGAAGCCTCCCTCACCATTCGAGCTTGTCTTTAACCCAATATTGTTTTCCCGAGCCACTCGAAAATCATAAACAACTTGTGTGTGATCCTGCCCCGTAGGAGCCACCCATTATTAGTGGCTCTGTTGATTTAACTATGCCAGACCGCAGGAAGAATTCAGTATACCTACATGGGACCCTACTATGCAGCAAGAAACCCCGAACCAGGTTCACGTCATGCCCATCACCATTTATTGTCAGAATATGACCAGAATATATTCCCAGCTCGTGTACGTCATAATGCGCGACCCCCATGGAGCCCTTCGGCTTCGCGTTCAGCCACCGGCCTATTCGACAACAGCATAAGTACCTCAGACACCTCGATTTTTCCTACTACATTCAGTCTGGTCACCTTTCATCTACAATCATCCACTTTAGACCACTATTCCCTCTGCAGTCGTACGCCTTATTTCATACCCTAAGCCCGTTCTGCTTCCCCCAAATGTGAATAATTACACAAGTTTGCCAAGATGACGATGTTGAAGTGTTTCCGCCTACTATGCACCGACCCCAAGACGAAACAACAAAGGTGGAGAGCTTGGTATCACTGTTCCTCTCACGTCATTAGTCCAGTTAAGTCTTGGCCAACAATGCTCACGTCACTTTAGGGCTCACTGTATTCTTATTTACCTTGAAGCTAAGCCGGAGACTTATGGGCCCGTGCCCTGGACCCTGTGCCGCCATCTTAGGTATCAATACGTCTCCGGTTTCTCTCACTCATCGAGTCCCTATGGTTAGCTCTGAAGTCACCGGAAGAGCCCCCATGCATGTTGGACCTACGTCTCACATCACCCGCCAACACTGCCGACGTTACGCTCTCCAGATTTGCCACAATGCTCGGACATGCGCACTATCTAGGTAGTTTGGACTGCTGACCAATGCATGAAACACCGATTTCCCTCCAACCAGGCAGTGATCCCTCTTTTCAAAGTTTGCACGAAAGGTATCAAAATGCGGAAGTATCAAGCGCCGTCCAACTTCTATGTATCTGTTCCCCATATTTACATTAACGTCCAAAGCCCGCCTCCGTTGGTATCAGCTCCTACGTCACTCTGTGCTGGACCCTCAGCTATTAGTTAACCGTCCCTAGGACGATAACCTTACACGTCACACTACATCTTTGACGACTTTCAGAAAGCAACAGCTCACAAGCCGCATCGACTCGTACCTCCGCTTATGCACTCACCAGGTGGACGAGGAGCCTTAATAACGGCAAATGAGTCCAAGGACTGCCCCATATTAGTCGGCTCCTTTGTCCCTTCCCAGCACATGTGGTCCGAGTACCCCAGCATAATATACCACCCCGCAAATTTCAAACGTGGAGCCCAGGTCGAACAATGTTGAAACCTGCAACAACTATATAACGATTACTGCATGACTTTAAGGGAATCTCATTTGAAAAAAGGAAGCAGATAGTTGATGTCGAAATCACCTCGAAGGATTGAAGTATCTAAGTTTCAGCTTGATACATGCAAACTCAGCGGACCTGCTGCTCGTTTTTTTCCCTTTTTCGCTCCTGCTTACGGTCTACTCATTCTTTACTAACTGCTGTCAGTATTTTGTTGCCAGTCCGTAATTGCTTACAAGTTCGTCTCGGTTGCAAACATCTTCGAGCGTCCACTCTGACGGAAAAGCGGACAGACCATTGTCGACTCCAGACTACCTAGACGGCAGGCGAACGCGCCATCCACCACACCAATCTGTATTACCTATGTACCGCACCTGCCAGATTGGCTTTGCCGAGATTTGTTTTAAACTGACGAGACGTGCGATCTGACCGGTCACGTGACACGGGCTGCCGCGTCGCGCCGCTAATCGAAACACGGTCCCTCACATCACAAGCTTACTGATTCCTGCGCCGTTATACCCCTATACGGCCAACTCACACGGTCAGAATTCCCCTATATGTCTGTTCGTACGTCGTTTAGTGCGTACCTGTTGTTGCTCCTAGCAATCCCTGCTGCGTTAGCGACTGTTTCCTGCTCGTGCTGAGTGCGTCATCATTGATTTTACGTTTGCTTATCTCATGATGCTTACCTATCCGTTTGCCTGTAGAACTAGTTCCCGTTATTCCTCAACACATCATCTGCTAACCACGTCTGTCCGCCCCTATTGACTACCGGCTACGAACTGCGTATAATCTAATAGCCGCAGTCATAACGTGAGATCCATAACTGCTCAAAACTTTAAGTTAGTCATCCCGACTGACCAACAAACAGGAACACCAGACTGAAAACCCAGCAGTGATCAAGTCGGTTAGTCAGGATTCGTTCCCTGACCGCTTTAAAACCCAATCAAACTACTTGCTTACTCACTTGACTTCATGCAACCTTAGTGCCAAAAGCGAAACGTCGCCCGGACTTGACGCAGCCTTAGTGCCAAAAGCGAAACGTCGCCCGGCAACACACGCAACGATTGTTTACTAATCCTGTCTGAAACGATGAATTCATAATTGATCCAAACCATTTTCCAATTGACTTAGGACAGCTCATTTCAAAAAAGAACACAAAGGACGCCGGAATCATCTCAAAGGATTACAGTGCCTCTAAATTTCATTTTGCTACATGCAAACTCAGCGGACCGGCAGTCTAGCAACCTTGCATTCGCCTGAGTTAAAGCAGCCCTTTTGCTTGTCCAGACCTACAGTAAAGCTTACGGCCATGAAAATCCACCCAACATGCCCGAAAGACACAGCCAAGCACATGAATTCTTCTTTCTTGACAAACGAAATCCCGCGGCTTTCAAATATTGCGATCCCCGAACTCCAAAAATTGACTCAAGAAATCAACAAAAAATGAGCCTTCGCATCATCGCAGCTGTGCCTATCTATCAGTCACTCTCTAGGCGTTAGGAATTATTCCGTCATGTACGAAAAAGTCAGTTATCCAAGCCGGATTCAAAGAAAGAGGCCCTCCTGATCCCCTGAAAGGACAGCTAAAGTGGCTTGCTAAAATATTTTGAAGGCTTGTAAAAAAAAGATTTGGTCGCCTAATAAGTCGTAAATAGAGCACATCCTACGCGAAATAGGTCCATATCCTCAAACCTCTGCCTTATTACTTTGAACCTCATCTACTCTGGAGCAACTTATGCATCCAACTACAGAGGTTCGTCGACCAGTTTTCTTGGATTGTCCAGAGCTCTTGGTGTAGTCTTACATAATTCACGCATTCGTGCATTCATGCATCGCGGACCCCTTCACCTTGGTTATCAGCTTTCTGCAGATATGGAACATTTCTTGTCTTTCATCTGCAGTGGTTACTGCGGTAAGGTTTCTCAAGGGCACCTACCAGGACCCTGTCTATCATCTTCATTTACCACTTGAGTTCTCACTCTTCATATTTCCACGCTGGTCTATGCTGGCGACTGTTTTACAGCCTGATACCTGCTTGATCACAATCAGCACGGCCAAACTATTTTCACACGAGCGGTGATAAAAAGCCACATTTAGCTCTCTTTCAGTCGCCTTTATACACAATAACTCCAACTGCAATACTCTCTTGACTTTGTAGAGCACTAAAAGCAACCAGACGTCCCGGTTTCCACGGACTGGACACGTTCGTGAAAGCTGTGAAAATATTCAACCAGTCATATCGTCAATCATCAATAATCTCCACAACATACATTTGGATTGCTCCACTTTCTCATACTTGTTGCAGCATTGCAGCCCCATGTAGAGTTCCTAAGTCTTGTGCTACGAGACAAGATCAGAGAATTTTCAGAATAAGGCTAGCAAACCTCCCAGTACCTTGCCGTATACCCTTTTCCCTCCAGTAGTGCGGACTGCCTCATCGATCGTATCATCCATTACTTCGACATTTGAAATTCCTCACGTTTATTCACTCCTTAGTTGTAACCCCCACTCCACTTTTGTGTTTAGTGTGCGAATGTGAAGTGAAGTTTGTCTGCCCTTACCACTTCACTTATGTGGCCTAAAGGCCATTCGGCCATTTGTGGCCGTCTTTGTGCATGTGTGACTGTCTCACGTGGGAGCCTCTGTGGTTATTAGGTTCGTACTTCTGTAGTCCAAGTAGGCCATTTGTTTTGGATCAATAGCCACAGTCGAGGTCTGTATAGTTTCCGAATTTGTTTCCAAATAATGGTGCCGTATAGAAACCCGGCTCTGCCTTTGTTCTGCCTTCCCGGTGGTTCTGGTATTACGCGTAGCTTCAAGATACCGTTCGCTCGTTGCATCCATAATTATGAGTTTACCGGGCATTGTTTCTATTCTGAGTAATTTTTATCGGTGTCAAATAACGAGCACAGGGCGCTGAGGCAGCCACCACTAATACTTTACTCTTTCTGGCCCGTGCATGCACATTAAATCACCACGTTAACCGCAACAACCCTGTCCACTGCACCCACGTTTACTCATCCATCCAACTCCTGCCGCAACCACAATAGGTATTGTCTTGTCATTGACTATTGCATTTTGGTATGTTTCTGTCATCCATTGAATTTCTTTCATCCATATACATCCACTGTCACAAGTAGGAAGAGACAGTTCATTGCATATTCTCTGGGTCCCAGTCGAAATAGCCGAAGTCTTCGGATTCTAGTACAAAGAGCATTGAATTTATACTCGCATATTCCCCTACCTAATCTAGGGGACACGTTGGATAGAGAAGCATAGCGATGTAAAAAATATAAACTATATTGCAGGGCACACTGGTAGGAGGATGTTCCATGTTTTTGCCATTTTCGTCGCGTATTTTTCTTTTCGGTTAATATTCTTTCATTGATTCTTCCCTTTTTTAATCGCTTCGACTTTCAATTTTTTCTTTTGCCATTACGCTTCGCTTTCGAAGAAAATAAAAAATGCATGAAGGGAACATCAACTGAAGACATTTTACAGGCAGTATGTTAGGCCACTGGTGAAGTGTACTTGACCAGTGGTGTCTCAGTATATACTGGTGGCAATGCGATATCCAAATGAATATGTTGCGGGTGGTCACACCTGTCAGCTCGGTCAATCGGCGCAGAAGCCGATCTTGATATACGGAGCACACGTAACATACACTTGATATCTTTTTCCACGTCTCTGCGTTACCTAACCAACTTTTTCGACCTTGCTGATCTGGATCCATCGGGAGGAACAAAAACCACATGTACACATTCACGCAGATTCTTCGGCTCTGCAGAACCCCATTACACGAAACGCCCTTGCTAAGCGTCCCATCCGGTAAAATTAAACACACTGGGCGAATTTTCCTTCATTGGAAACCTTCCAATAGCTTCTTAATTTTCAGCTTGCAGTGGATTTTGTATATATTCTTCATGCTACGTGGCAGGTTGGGAGTGCTCCAGACTTTTTCCTCTGTGGCTTAGATAACTCAGGCGCGTGAGTTCTTCCGACTTCGTTCAGCTTGTTTGAATTGAAGCTGCATAAATCAGCGAAGTGAAGCAGTGGGGCGAAACGCTTCTAGTTGTAACCCTATTATTCTGCAACTTTGTGATATTTCATTTGAGTTGACTGGCCTCTTGGCGCAGATGCATGTCACGCAAAACCACAATCTCCCCGTGAATCCTCCGGACCATCTTTAGCAACTGCATCTCCGTCGATAAGATCGAAAGTCACCTAATTTGTCTTTCATGAGATCCTGCCTGCGGCTGATACAGACGCTGAAGGAAGAGGCTGGTCATTTTCACTCCACCGCAGAGAGGGATATAATTCTATCAACGAGCATATCTTTGAAGCAAGACACTAAATTAGTTTAAAAGCCAAAGGTGATATGTTCGGCACGCGAGCAAGAGAGTTTATGAACAAACACAGCCTCAACAACATGCGGAAACCCGAGAATAGCATTCTCAATTTGCAATAAAAAGCAGCGCCACAAACGAAGAATTCAGTCCCTGTGCGGTGGACCCCGGTTTTTAGCCGATAAAGCGGATGCCTGAAATTATCACCTTTAGCATCACTATCAATTTAGCTTCTGTGTAACCTGAATAGCTCCAGACCCTCTATTGCAACCTTGGTGACCTGCTGCTGGGCGGCTCTCGAGAACGCCTGATTTGTTTTATACGGAGGTTAGTTTACCATTATGCTGAATTAAAAAAGCGACTATTTTCGTTGATTTTGCACGAGGATCAAGTGGCTGCTGCCGATGCCCTTGGGTCATCTTTTTGGGGCGATGGTGGCATGTGATTTGCCTCTGCGATTTTGCCTGCTCGTCCTGTTTTCTTCGGCATTCACCGATGCCCAAGAATCACGCGCATCATCACATATGGCCCGGTGCGTGCCGTCTTTGACTGCATACCGAACGCAGGAGTTTGGACGTTTCTTACTTGTTCGGATAAGAACCCTATTTGTAGATAGCGGCTATTAATCAAATATCATGATGAAGACTATCCTTGAGTCGACCTGCGAATCAACGGTGACCAGCGGTAACTTTCCTTGTTTCTGACTGCTCATGAGTAACGTGACTCGCATCTGTTTATTACGACACCGTTTCGTTTCCTTGCTGCTCGTTTTCCCCCTGTTTTGTCCTTGCTTAAGGTCTGCTGATCCCTCAGTAACCGGTGTCAATATTTTGCTGCCCGTCGGTTATCGTTTGCAAGTTCGTTTCGACTGCACCTAATTCGAGCGCCCGCTTCGACGGAAAAGCGAGCCGTCCGGGTATCGAACCCTGAGTATCCGGACGGCAGGCGAACGCGGCACCAACTACACCAGCCTGACACCCGAAGAGGCCTATTATTTTGTATTACCCATGTACCAAGCCTGCCAGATAGCCTTTACCGAGATTTGTTTTAAACGGACGAAGCCGCGTAATCTGACTCGTCACGTGACACAAGCTGCCGCTTGCCGCGTCCTAGACGCACACCCGAAATTTCTCTAAAGCCGCGGGTCAAAAAAGAAAAATTTTAACATAATGATTTAGCATTTGATGGTAATTATCCGGGCCCTTAAGCCCTCTTCTCGCAGCCGCTGTTTTATTAGAAGTTGTTTAAACGATTTCCGAGTCCACTGAGCGCGCGGAATTTGTATTTTAATGGTTGCTGGGATTGTTATGCCTATAAAAACGGTGAACAATTTTGTGAAAAATCTCAATTCTTCGCGTTTTTCTTGCGTATTGGATTTGAAACGGAACAAGCAGACGGCACAATAAGATGGCCACTGCTTTCAAGTCCTTGCATATGTTAAGTGAACTGAACCGGTCTTGTAGGTAACGCTCTATGCTCGCGGCCGATGTGTGAGTCTCGATTGCTCTAGCGCTTACCGCGCCTTGAAGAGCATTCAACATTGTTTGCCCTTTCTTCGCTTTTTGATCTTTAGACGCGTGTTTCCATATCAAAATTTTTACATACGTTGGGATTCGTCTCATCTTACTGGGACTGTTAGAGGCATGAATTCGTATGAGACGTTTCTCTTCTATCACATTCTACTGTTACTCTTTCGCATTCGTCGCTTGCATTTACTTTATGTGTTTGTGACGATGCTCTCTGAAAAATTAATGATAAAATTGTATTAGAGATGTAGTGAACTACGGGCAAGCCATCAGACGGTATGTTGGTCGCGGTACCCTCAACGCGACGCCGTACTTCAGTTCGTGGATAGCCCCGTACATGAACATCTTGGATGCGCCGTTTATGGTGATCATTTTAGTTGGGATATTCTTGGGTCTATCGGGGGTTCGTGGAGGTTCATTTCTGCCATTCAAGAAAGTTAGTACGACAGCCTTGCCCATATTTGCGACTCAAAATAGGATACATGTCCCAAAGGTTTGCTAGAAAGCACTTTGATGTGAGTTAGAATACCTCCCGAAATAATAGATAGTCAAACTTCATCCCAATTCCTAACCGCTTCAATGACACGACACTGCCCGGTTTAAAAGCGGAAATCGATACTCAGGTATGCGATCGATGTAAACTGGAGTTAGCATATGTGATCATGAGGGACTTACATTTACTAGATTGCACGCAACTAAGGTAGCTGAGAGCTTGCAGAGACCTGAGAACAGAGATATCTGGTTTGCTGCGTGTTTGTACGAAGAGTTGACTTCCGAATGGGACTGTCACAACCGAAAGAAAAGCACGGAACTATGCAAAACCAGTAGCGTCTGAGGTGCCATATCATGCGTATTTGGTGAGTCTCTGTTATCATCCCTCGCTCTTCTATCAGTGATGATGATAATAATGTTGTCATTTGGTGTACACTTTGTAACCACAGTATCAAGTTATCATAATATTGTTTATTCCAACAGGTTGATGGCATACCGTCAGACACGATCAGAAGATTACAGTCAGAATAAAACGTGAGTTTGCTCGTAGTTGCACGTAATGAAACAAGTGAGCGATAGGCTAAAGTCAAGAGAGGTAAGTGCGCAATTGCGGGTGTGCTATCACACTGGGTATAGCAGTGCCATGCCACCATTGCACTGAAATACCTCGGTTTCTGGACAGCCCCGTAACGGACGTCATTTTTGAGATGATTTGGCTTGGATGTGTTTATGTATGATCGAAGGTTTTTTTCTTATCCGTTTTGAGAGGTAGTGTGGTGCAGTGTTTTACGTATGTTCGAAGTTCTATTAGTTCTGATTGTAGTGTGACAGATGTGGTCATTGTACGAACCAGCAATGCTCGGGTCGCGTTTGCTAACTTGAAGCACCTATGACGTCAAGGCGGGATATCGGTGAACATCAAGTAACGTATCAGGCTGCAGTACGGGTTGTTCTGTTGTATGGCTGCGGGACCTGGCCTGCTTGAGAAGCGGAACCAAGGCGTTTTCAGGTGTTTGACAACGGTTTTCTCAAAGCCATAGCCCGTGTTGGTCGGTGTCGGCAACTCCGTAATGCGATATTAAATTAGCGGTTTTTCGGTTGTGCACCGGGGATTTCCGCTGAAGAATGTGTCTTTGCAGTCTCCAGCTAGATCATTATCATTATCTGAGACAGTTGGATCGCATCAAGTTTGGCCTACTTATTACCTCATTTATTCATATATATTCGACATGATTCAGGAAGTGAAGATGGGTTGCAATACATTGACATGAACAACGAGTTGGATGAAGCCCAGAAGGGTACGGCTTGTTGGCTGGATTGCCAGTGTGGTTGAGTGCCCAAGTCTAAGCCACTTGGTCCTACCACTGACAAGTAAACACTCCTCTTTAGCTTCAAATTCGCCCCGCCCAATAACTCATATGTTTAACGAATCCCGCTATCGAATCATCAATGTACACAAGGCTCTCTCGTTATCGCCAATCGTACTTATCGAGCAAATAGTAAGTTGACCTTTATGACAGCGAGTCCCCAGGTTCATCGCCGACCGGTAATTTTAGACAAGGAAGTTTATGAAGCACATGGTGTAGCCACTATAACTTTGTTTAAATGTGTTTTAAACGATATCGCGTAAGATGTGTACGAGTCGTAATTGATTGCACGTTTTTTTCAAAAACCCTATCGAGTGAAAAACTGAGAACTAAGCTGACCACACTTTATGTTTGTACCGATGCAAACAATAAAGAGAAACATGATTTTTTGAAGGTGGTTGTGCACTTTTCAGTCATGGGGTTTTGGCAGGTGGACGACGTATGGATATACAGGACCGCCGTTGGTCGTTGGATTAGTCCATTATGTATAGTTGGGACATTATGGTCAGCTACGAGCACATGCATTGGCCTGACAGTTACTAGAAGTAGCCTCGGCAGGTGAGATCGAGCGTAGTTATGAGTATGACGGGCCCAAGGCTCTCTCGTTATCGCCAATCGTACTTATCGAGCAAATAGTAAGTTGACCTTTATGACAGCGAGTCCCCAGGTTCATCGCCGACCGGTAATTTTAGACAAGGAAGTTTATGAAGCACATGGTGTAGCCACTATAACTTTGTTTAAATGTGTTTTAAACGATATCGCGTAAGATGTGTACGAGTCGTAATTGATTGCACGTTTTTTTCAAAAACCCTATCGAGTGAAAAACTGAGAACTAAGCTGACCACACTTTATGTTTGTACCGATGCAAACAATAAAGAGAAACATGATTTTTTGAAAGTGGTTGTGCACTTTTCAGTCATGGGGTTTTGGCAGGTGGACGACGTATGGATATACAGGACCGCCGTTGGTCGTTGGATTAGTCCATTATGTATAGTTGGGACATTATGGTCAGCTACGAGCATATGCGTGGGCCTGGCAGTTACTGTAAGCAGCCTCGGCAGGTTACATCGAGTGCAGTTATGAATATGACGGGCTGTCGTTGGCCATCAAACTGGGCATAGTTGAAGCTTTATACTCAGCATTGCACATAGACACTGGTCTTGCAATTATGATAAGCAGTCAAGGTAGGCGATATCGACTACAGTTACGAGTATGATGGACCGCTGTTGGCCGTTAAATTACGATGTCACGCATAGTTGGAACCCGGTTTCTATCGGCCCTCATAGATACTGGCTTGGTGTTTACTATAGGTAGCAGGCAGGTAGGGCGGTGAAGACTGGTACCGAACACTGACGTTATGCTCTCGATGATGATGATATAGGTAGCAGGCATAAGCGAGAGCGCGCACGGTTATGGGTATGACGGGCAATTTTTGGCGGTTAAATTAGGACACTGCGCAGAGCTGAGGCCTAATAATCAGCGTCGCATATTGGCTGGCACCTAGCAGTTTCAAAAAGTAGTCAAGGTAGGCGATACCGCGTACAGTTGTGAGTATGAGGTCCGTCGTTCGCCATTGGATTAGGTATGTATGCACAAGTGCACGGACTCAACAGGTACGATAAATGGCCAAATTAGGTGACTTGAGTATAGTTGTGAGTATGACGGGGATTAGATTTACCGTCCCGATAGATACTGGCCAGGTGCCTACCCCATGTAAAGAAGATAAGCGCCATTGAGTATAGTTAAGGGTACGAAAGATGGTCATTTGCGACCGGATTATGTTACTGTGCATAGGTGCATTCTCATTACCAACGCTGCACATAGACGCGGGCCTAGCAGCCACAATAAATATTCGAGATGAGTGAAAGCGAGTAGAGATACGATTACAAGGGGCCGTCGTTGCTCATTGGATTGGGCTGCCGCTCATAAGTGGGGCCTACAAATCTGCGTCGAAATAGACACGGACCCAGCAGTTACGATAGGTAGCCAATGTGAGTGACAACGGCTACCGTCATCATGGCGACCGCCTTATTGTGGTCACCACCAATAGAACATCATAGTCATAATAGGAATGACGCCCGCATCTACAAGCTAGTTATGCACATCTGGGAAAGGGGATCATCCACAGATGTCCATCGCACTGCCAACGCACAGTTTATGCTGTTGTCTAGCATTATTGTACTTAGCGTAATATGAGATCCATGAGGTAAATGTGTTGTGAACATGTTCGCTGAACAATATCAGCCCATATGTTAAATCTGAGGAGTGTGAAGCA